>NC_134647.1:48920270-49222219 GCF_030463565.1 Pelecanus crispus | reverse complement strand
CAGCTACTAGGAAGAAAATTTATCTCTATCCCAGCTGAAACCAGGACAACAATATACACCTATTTACCTGAAAAATGTGGGTTAGTTTTAACCATTTGGAAATGAAAATAACTTCGAGATTTATAGCAAAAATAAATTTTCATTTTTTGATAATCACTGTTTTTTACAACCTGCATTCAATCCATGTTTTATTGTTGTCTTCAGTACCTCATTGTCATTGTATTTATAAGGCATGTGTTAGAAGAGGAAACAATTTCCCACTTATCTAGTGTATCTCCAGCTGAAGTTAAAAGTGAGACTCTCTCAGGAATGCTGAAGATATACTTTCAATATACCCTGAAGTGCATTTTTTTAGCTACATTTAAACCAGTGGTTTATTTTCTTGGTAGAGTGCACTAGTCCTAGAAGTACCGTGCCATTAAAGAAAGGGACATGTTAGATGAGATGGATAATGTCTAACATGGAAAAAGCAGAAAAAAAAAATCTATTGATATTATCTAACTGGCTTGAAATTTTGCAGTTTTCTTACAGCAACCATTTTTATTAGTCATATCAATGTGTTTATGCTTGCTGTTATTTCCATTTGATTTATGCTTTAGCTGCTGGTGGGTATCAGTTAAGTTTATAACTATATAATAAGAGACATCCATTGCCTCCAAGCTAAACAGACAAAGAAAATGATGGAAAGAAATTTTATTATATGAATTTCACTGGTAGGGAGCAAATGGACATGGACAAAAAGTGCCGTTTATAAAATTGTAGGGAGTGTCTGCAGAAAACCTAAGAAATGGACTGCAAATATTAAAGCAGCTTTGATTAGCTTTGATCACAAGATCAGGCTTCCTTTCTAGGAGCATCCCTTCAGTATTATGTGTATTCTTTGAGAAAAAGTACTCTGGAAAAGTTTCCAGTGTGTTACAAGATACTTCAGAACACTCTTATTGAATTTTATGACAGGTATAGTGCTAAATATTTCTGGTATAAAAATATGAAATTTCCAAGAAGATTAATTTAGAAGATGGGAATAAGTTAACAATCATGGTGGTGTATTCACAATACTATTAGTTTGTAAAAACAGTAATAAAATTGTTTATCAAAGACACACAAATATATCTTTTTTTAACTTGACAATACTTTTTTCCCTAATACTTATTCATAGATCCTGTGTGCTTTTTCAGAGAGGATTATAAATCCTGAGAACAAAGAACAAACCAGGTCCTGGATTTGACTTCTTTAGGCAATCTTTCGTTAATTGTTTTTTTCTTAATTTATTGGCTTTCAAAATATTAATATTTTTCACATTTGTAGCCTTACTAAAACTTTTTATCCAGGTTTCCAAGCAGTTTTAAAAGAATCACATCTTCCAAAATAGAACTGCATCAATAACCATCATATTATTGGGAAAATAAATGCACTATATATAATATTAGCAGATCTTGGTCATCTGTTTAGGCAGTTGTGGTGAATGGAGTTAAATCCATTTGACAAGCGGTCACAAACAGTGTTCTCCAGGGCTCTGTTTTGGGGCCAGTCTTGTTTAATAGCTTTATCAACAGTCTGGATGAGGGGACTGAGTGCACCCTCAGTAAGTTTGCAGGTGACACCAAATTGGGTGGGAGCATTGACCTCCTCAAAGGTAGGAAGGCCCTGCAGAGGGATCTGGACAGGCTGGATTGATGGGCTGAGACCAACTGTATGAGGTTCAACAATGCCAAGTGCCAGGTCCTACACTTGGATCACAACAACCCCATGCAACGCTACAGGCTTGGGGAAGAGTGGCTGAAAGCTGAGAATCACAGAATCATAGAATCATAGAATCATAGAAACGTTTAGGTTGGAAAAGACCTTTAAGATCATCCAGTCCAACCATTAACCTAACATTACCAAGTCCACCACTAAACTAGCTAAGGGCAGACTAGACTAAACCATGAAGTGCCACGTCTACCTGTTTTTTTGAACACTTCCAGGGATGGTGACTCCACCACCTCTCTGGGCAGCCTGTTCCAATGCTAGACTACCCTTTCCATGAAGAAATTTTTCCTAATATCCAATCTAAACCTCCCCTGGAGCAGCTTGAGCCCATTTCCTCTTCTCCTATTGCTAACTACTTGGGAGAAGAGACCAACACCCACCTCACTACAACCTCCTTTCAGGTAGTTGTAGGCAGCGATAAGGTCTCCCCTCAGCCTCCTCTTCTCAAGGCTAAACAAACCCAGTTCCCTCAGCCACAACTCATAAGGCCTGTGCTCCAGACCCTTCACCAGCTTTGTTGCCCTTCTCTGAACATGCTCCAGCACCTCAATGTCTTTCTTGTATTGAGGGACCCAAAACTGAGCACAGTATTCCAGGTGTGGCCTCACCAGTGCCAAGTACAGGGGGACAATCACTTCCCTGCTCCTGCTGGCCATACTATTCCTGATTCAAGCCAGGATACTGTTGGCCTTCTTGGCCACATGGGCACACTGCTGGCTCATGTTCAGCCGGCTGTCAACCAACACCCCCAAGTTCTTTTCAGCCAGGCAGCTTTCCAGCCACTCTTCCCCAAGCCTGTAGCGTTGCATGGGGTTGTTGTGACCCAAGTGCAGGACCTGGCACTTGGCCTTAGAAACATAGAAACGTTTAGTTTGGAAAAGACCTTTAAGATCATCCAGTCCAACCATTAACCTACACTACCAAGTCCACACTAAACCAATCAAGGGTAGACTAGATGAAACCATGTCCCAAAGTGCCACATCTACCCTTTTTTTGAACACTTCCAGGGATGGTGACTCCACCACCTCTCTGGGCAGCCTGTTCCAATGCTTGACTACCCTTTCCGTGAAGAAATTTTTCCTAATATCCAACCTAAACCTCCCCTGGAGCAGCTTGAGCCCATTTCCTCGCATCCTACCGCTAACTACTTGGGAGAAGAGACCTCCTTTCAGGTAGTTGCAGAGAGCGATAAGGTCTCCCCTCAGCCTCTTCTCTTCCAAACTAAACAATCCCAGTTCCCTCAGCTGCTCCTCATAAGGCCTGTGCTCAAGACCCTTCACCAGCTTCCTTGCCCTTCTCTGAACGTGCTCCAGCAACTCAATGTCTTTCTTGTATTGAGGGACCCAAAACTGGACACAGTATTCCAGGTGCAGCCTCACCAGCGCTGAGTACAGGGGGACAATCACCATCCTGCTCCTGCTGGCCACACTATTCCTCATACAAGCCAGGATACTGTTGGTCTTCTTGGCCACCTGGGCACACTGCTGGCTCATGTTCAGCTGGCTGTCGACCAACACCCCCCAGGTCCTTTTCAGCCAGGCAGCTTTCCAGCCACTCTTCCCCAAGCCTGTAGCGTTACATGGGGTTGTTGTGGCCCAAGTGCAGGACATGGCACTTGGCCTTGTTAAACCTCATACAGTTCGCCTCGGCCCATTGATCCAGCCTGTCCAGATCCCTCTGCAGGGCCTTTCTGCCCTCCAGCAGATTGACACTCCCACCCAACTTGGTGTCATCTGCAAACTTACTGAGGGTGCACTCAATCCCCTCATCCAGATCATTGATAAAGCTATTAAACAAGGCTGGCCCCAAAACAGAGCCCTGGGGAACACCGCTCATATCCGGTTGCCAGCTGGACTTAACTCCATTTACCACTACTCTCTGGGCTCGGCCATCCAGCCAGTTTTTTACCCAGCGAAGACTACGCTCGTCCAAGCCATGAGCTGCCAGCTTCCCTAGGAGAATGCTGTGGGAGACTGTGTCAAAGTCTTTGCTAAAGTCCAGGTAGATGATGCCCACAGCCTTTCATCCACTAGGCGGGTCACCAGGTCATAAAAGGAGATCAGGTTGGTCAGGCTTGGGGAAGAGTGGCTGAAAGCTGCCTGGCGGAAAAAGACCTGGGGGTGTTGGTCGACAGCCGGCTGAATATGAGCAGGCAGTGTGTCCAGGTGGCCAAGAAGGCCATTAGCATCCTGGCTTCTATCAGGAATAGTGTGGCCAGCAGGAGCAAGGAAGTGATCATCCCCCTATACTCAGCACTGATGAGGCTGCACCTCGAATACTGTGTTCAGTTTTGGTCCCCCAGTACAAGAAGGACATTGAGGTGCTAGAGTGTGTCCAGAGAAGGGCAATGAAACTGGTGAAGGGTCTGGAGCACAAGCCTTATGAGAGGCTGAGGGAACTGGGGTTGTTTAGTTTGGAAAAGAAGAGGCTGAGGGGAGACCTTATCGCTCTCTGCAACTACCTGAAAGGAGGTCTCTTCTCCCAAGTAGTTAGCGGTAGGATGCGAGGAAATGGGCTCAAGCTGCTCCAGGGGAGGTTTAGATTGGATATTAGGAAAAATTTCTTCATGGAAAGGGTAGTCAAGCATCGGAACAGGCTGCCCAGAGAGGTGGTGGAGTCACTATTCCTGGAAGTGTTCAAAAAATGGGTGGATGTGGCACTTTGGGACATGGTTTAGTAGGCATGGTGGTGTTGGGTTGATGGTTGGACTGATGATCATAGAGGTCCTTTCCAACCTTAATGATTCTATTCGAGGATCCCACACAATCATTTCACTATTTAGTGATTCCTAGTTTTACTTTCATTAAAAAATTAATCCAGGCACCAAGCCAGGAAACATGAAATTAATTATTACTGTACCCTTAACTGGTTTAGTGGTGGACATGGTAGTGTTAGGCTAATGGTTGGACTTGATGATCTGAAAGGTCTTTTCCAACCTAAACATTTCTATGATTCTATGATTCTAAGTTGAGCAGGGTGGTTAAGCAAGTTCCCTAAGGTCTGGTCTCTTCAGGATTGTAGTAGAAGATGCCAGGCCTAGGTTCTATAATGTATTCGTATTTAAAAAAAAAAAAAAACAAAAACGCAACCCCAAAACTCAAAACACTGAAGAAAATACTTAGAAGTATTCTTTATTCAGTTTTCTGTCTTCAACTAAAGTAAAAAAACTTGTTCTCAACTTTCAGCTCTAAATCAAGGAAAATATCAGCAAGAACCTTCAATGTTTAAAGGTATTTCATCATGCCCAGTTCTTTTGGGCAAAGTCTGGTGTGGAACAATGAAAACTTCTTATCACAATTGCAGCTAATTTTGATGTGAAAAATAAGAAAAAATCTCACACATATCTTTTGTTCTATTTTTTAAGCTGAGTGTATAATTTACATTTTAAGTGCTCATTAAGGTGAAAAATGTCAGTACTGTAGAAAGAGCAAATAAATTACCTTTATAGTTCCCCCCCCCCCTTTCTTATTACTAATCCAGAGACCACAAAAAAAAGAGTATTCTCAATTAATATGGGAATGGATTTATAATGTCAAATCACATGCTGGTCGAACACCATTACAGTTCATTTTTAATTAGGGCTTTTTCTCTGCCTGCAGACAAGAGTAGCTGTAGTAGACTTTAAAATACTATCACTACTGTTACATAGTTACTAGTGTTTAAAATCAATTATGTTTTATGCAATGTTATTGCTCACAGTTTTATTGCTTATACTGGAAGATCATAAGATTCACTGTCATCCAGATGCTTTGCAGAAGTCTGTTCAGTGTGTTCAGCTCTCCAGACTTCTACCTTCAGCCTTCATAAAGGTCATAGTTTCCAAAAGCCTTTTTAGACGGTTTACACAAATGTCTTCATTCATTATGGCTGGTTAGAAATCCAAATCTGTATTCCCAATAAAGTTCGAAAACCTATTATCATGAATCAAGATGTGAAACTAAGAGTATTTTAGGCTTGAGACTCTGAAACCTTGTGATAGCTTGCTTCAGAATCATACTTCTTTTTCCCATGAAAAACCAAACCAAACCAAAACAAACAAACAAAACCCCAAAAGACCACTTTCAGCAATAGGCAGTAGGCCAACAAAAAACCATTCAGTTTAGGTCAGCTGTATCAAGGCCTCCCACCAGCCAGAGTTCCTGGGCTTTTGTTAAAGTTCCCAAATCCAACGTTTTCCTGCATATCAACTCTTACCTCATGTCCATGGTTCAAGATTCAGGCTGAAATCTTACGAATTTCAGCAAAATTATTACTAAATCTTACCCATTTCAGCGAAGCCACCAAGGCAAAGGGCTCCAGAGCAGAGGATTGTGATGGGGACCCCTTCCTAAAGTGGCAAATTGGTGGCAAAACCTCAAAGGCAAAAGCGCAGGGAGAAAGAGGGTACCCCAGGCCCCTCCCAGAGCGGGAGAGTGAGCTCCTGATGAGTGGCAGCTCTGACTCAGCGTGGGTGGGGACAAGAGTGACGGTGGCCAAACCCCCTCACATACAAAAGAAGCCCCCAGGGACCGTGACAAACAGGGCAGGCAAACAGGGCGTGGCGCAGCAGAAGGGCGTGGCGTGGCATGGCAGTTTGCGCAGCAGTTCACACAGGCGGGGTGTGTGGGCAGGGTGCAGTCCCCCTCCTGGCTTTAAAGGGAAAATCAACTAGTGGTCATCGCCCTCCAGAAGAGGACCTAGCTATGGTTTCCACTTACCCGAAAGCCATTGACAGAAGGAACCTGGCAACCCAGACGGAGCTCCCACCCAAACATGCAGCCGTCCAGGTCTCCAGCTGCAGGGAGTGCCTAAGCCTGTCACTCATACCAGAGAGCAGCACAGACAACAGCTGTTTTCAGTGTGACGAGGTGAATGATCCGCTCAGCCTGGTGGCAGAGCTGAAGGAGGAAGTGGAAAGTTTAAGGAGCATCAGGGAGTGTGAGAGGGAGATAGGTTGGTGGAGCCACACCCTACCATCCCTGAGGCCAAGGCAGCAGGGGGAGGCCCCACAAGAAGCAGAGGATCCCCTACCCTCTGGCCAGCAAGCAGAAGGAGGGGACCTAAGAGACAGCGGGGAATGGAAACAGATCCCTGCCCAGGGAGGCAGGCGAATCCCCTCCCGGCCTCCCTCACCTTCCCAGTTGCCCTTACACAACAGATATGGGGCTCTGGATCTTGGAGGCCAGGCAAATGTGGATGCAGGTGAAGGTCCATCCAGGGGGTTGCCTAGGGCAAGTCAGTCAGCCCCACACATTATAACTGCTTCTGTTAGGAAAAAAGGGAGGGTAATCATCATAGGTGATGCCCTTCTACGGGGAACAGAGGGCGCAATCTGCCGTCCAGACCCATCCCACAGGTAACTCTGCTGCCTCCCTGAGGCTCGCGTTAGAGATATTACTAGGAAACTCCCTGGGGCCCGCATTAGAGGCATTACTAGGAAACTCCCTGGTCTGGTACACTCCTCTGATTGTTACCCACTGCTGGTTACGCAGGTTGGCAGTGATGAGGTTCCAGAGAGAACTCCTAAAGTGATCAAAAGGGACTTCAGGGCACTGGGGTGATTGGCTGAAGGATCAGGAGCACAAGCAGTGTTTTCCTCAATCCCATCAGCGTCAGGGAAGAATACTGAAAGGAACAGGAAAACTCAGCTGATTAACAAGTGGCTCAGAGGCTGGTGCCATCAGTGGAATTTTGTTTTTTTTTATCATGGGGAAGTTTCTACGGCGCCGGGCCTTGCTGGCAGCAGATAGAGTTCAGCTGTCTCCAAGGGGGAAAAGGATTTTCGCTCATGAGTTGACGGGGCTCACTGAGAGGACTTTAAACTAGGTTTGAAGGGAGAAGGGGATATAACCAGGCCCACTAGAGAGGAGCCCAAGGGTGGCATGACAAAATTGGGGGTGAAATTGATAGCCGAGCTCAAGTGCATCTATACCAATGCACGCAGCATGGGCAACAAACAGGAGGAGCTGGAAGCCCTTGTGCAGCAGGATGGCTATGACTTAGTCACCATCACAGAAACATGGTGGGATGACTCTCATGACTGGAGTGCTGCAGTGGATAGCTATGAGCTCTTCAGAAGGGACAGGCAAGGAAGGAGAGGTGGTGGGGTGGCTCTGTATGTTGGGGAGTGTTTCGATTGTACAGAGCTCAACAGTGGTGATAATAAGGTCGAGTGCTTATGGGTAAGTGTCCTGGTGTCGGCTGGGATAGAGATAAATTTTCTTCCTAGTAGCTGGCATAGTACTGTGGTTTGGATTTAGGATGAGAATAGTGTTGATGTTTTAGTTGTTGCTAAGTACTGCTTATGCTAGTCAAGGACTTTTCCGCTTCCCATGCTCTGCCAGGTGCACAAGAAACTGGGAGGGGGCACAGCTAACATAGTTGATCCAAACTGACCAAAGGGCTATTCCATATCATATGACATCATGCTCAGTATAGAAACTGGAGGGGGTTGGCCAGGGAGCAGCAATCGCTGCTCGGGAACAGTCTGGGTATCTGTTGGCGGGTGGTGAGTGATTGCATTGTGCATCACTTGCTTTGTATATTATTATTACTATTATTATTTTATTGTTATTATCATCATTACTATTTGACTTTATTTCAATTATTAAACTGTTCTTATCTCAACCCAGGAGTTTCCTCACTTTTACTCCTCCGATTCTCTCCCCCATCCTGTTGGGGTAGGGGGAGTGAGTGAGCGGCTGCGTGGTGCTTAGTTGCTGGCTGAGGTTAAACCACGACAGTAAGGATGAGGGGGAAGGCCAACAAGGCAGACATCCTGTTGGGAGTCTGCTATAGACCACCCAATCAGGATGAAGAGGTAGATGAAACATTCTGTAAGCGGCTGGCAGAAGTCTCACAATTGCTGGCCCTTGTTCTTGTGGGGGAATTCAACTTTCCAGATGTCTGCTGGAAATACAACACAGCAGAGAGGAAACAGTCTAGGAGGTTCCTAGAGTGTGTGGAAGATAACTTCCTGACACAGATGGTAAGTGAGCCTACCAGGGGAGGTGCCTCGCTTGACCTGCTGTTTACAGAGAAGGACTCCTGGGAGATGTCGTGGTCAGGGGCTGTCTTGGGCTTAGCGACTATGATATGACAGAGTTCTCAATTCTTGGTGATGTAAGGAGGAGGGGCAGCAAAACCACTACCATGGACTTCTGGAGGGCAGACTTTGGCCTGTTCAGGACACTGGTTGGGAGAGTCCCTTGGGAGACAGTCCTGAAGGGCAAAGGGGTCCAGGAAGGCTGGGCCTTCTTCAAGAAGGAAGTCTTAAGGGTGCAGGAGTGTGCTGTCCCTGTGTGCCGTAAGACAAACTGGTGGGGAAGTTGACCAGCCTGGCTAAACAGGGAGCTTTTGCTGTGACTCAGGGAGTTTACCACTTTCAGAAGAAGGGGCAAGCAACTCAAGAAGAGTACAGGGATCTTGTTCGGTCATGCAGAGAAAAAATTAGAAAGGCAAAAGCTCAGCTAGAACTCAATCCAGTCACTGTTGTAAGAGGTAATAAAAAATGTTTTTACAAATACACTAACAAGAAGAGAGCCAAGGAGAATCTCCATCCTTTGCTGGATGGGGGGGAACATTGTCACCAAGGATGAGGAAAAGGCTGAGTTACTTAATGCCTTCTTTGCCTTAGTCTTTAATACCCAGGCCAGTTATTCCCAGGGTATTCAGCCCCCTAGAGCTGGAAGACAGGGACGGGGAGCAGAATGAAGCTCCCATAATCCAGGAGCAAGCAGTTAATGACCTGCTACACCACCTGGATGCTCACAAGTCTATGAGGTTGGATGGGACCCACACCATGGGACGGAGGGTAGCTGGCAGAGGAGCTTGCCAAGCCGTTCTCCATCGTCTATCCGCAGTCCTGGCTAAACAGAGAGGTCCAGCTGACTGGAGGCTTGCCAGTGTGACACCCATCTACAAGAAGGCCCAGAAGGAGGATCTGTGGAACTACAGGCCTGTCAGCCTCTCCTTGGTACTGGGGAACGTTATGGAGCAGTTCATCTTGAGTATTCTCAACAGGCATGTGCAGGTCAATCAGGGGATTAGGCTCAGCCAGCATGGGTTCATGAAAGGCAGGTCCTGCTTGACCAACCTGATCTCCTTCTGTGACAGGGTGACCCGCCTGGTGGATGAGGGAAAGGCTGTGGATGTCATCTACCTGGGCTTCAGTAAAACCTTTGACACCGTCTCCCACAGCATTCTCCTAGGCAATGGCACCTCATGGCTTAGGCAGGTGTAATCTTCTGAGTAAAAAACTGGCTGGATGGCCAAGCCCAGAGAGTTGTGGTGAATGGAGTTAAGTCCAGTTGGTGGCTGGTCATGAGTGGTGTTCCCCAGTGCTCTGTTTTGGGGCCAGCCTTGTTTAATAGCTTTATCAACGATCTGGAGGAGGGGATTGAGTGCACCCTCAGTAAGTTTGCAGATGACACCAAACTGGGTGGGAGTGTTGATCTGCTTGAGGGTAGGATGGCCCTGCAGAGGGACCTGGACAGGCTGGATCGATGGGCTGAGGCCAACTGTATGAGGTTCAACAAGGCCAAGTGCCGGGTCCTGCACTTGGGTTATAACCACCCCATGCAACACTACAGGCTTGGGGAAGAGTGGCTGGGAATGTGCCTGGCCAAAAAAGACCTGGAGGTGTTGGTTGTCAGCCAGCTGAATATGAGCCAGCAGTGTGCCCAGGTGGCCAAGAAGGCCAACAGCATCCTGGCTTGTATCAGGAATAGTATGGCCAGCAGGAGCAGGGAAGTGATTGTCCCCCCTGTACTTGGCCCTGGTGAGGCCACACCTTGAATACCGTGTCCAGTTTTGGGTCCCTCAATACAAGAAAGCCATTGAGGTGCTGGAGCATGTTCAGAGAAGGGCAACAAAGCTGGTGAAGGGTCTGGAGCAAAGACCTTATGAGTTGTGGCTGAGGGAACTGGGTTTGTTTAGTCTGGAGAAGAGGAGGCTGAGAGGAGACCTTATCGCTGCCTACAACTACCTGAAAGGAGGTTGTAGTGAGGTGGGTGTTGGTCTCTTCTCCCAAGTAGTTAGCAATAGGAGAAGAGGAAATGGGCTCAAGCTGCTCCAGGGGAGGTTTAGATTGGATATCAGGAAAAATTTCTTCATGGAAAGGGTAGTCAAGCATTGGAACAGGCTGCCCAGAGAGGTGGTGGAGTCACTATTCCTGGAAGTGTTCAAAAAACAGGTAGATGTGGCACTTTAGGACATGGTTTAGTAGGCATGGTGGTGTTGGGTTGATGGTTGGACTGATGATCATAGAGGTCCTTTCCAACCTTAATGATTCTATTCGAGGATCCCACACAATCATTTCACTATTTAGTGATTCCTAGTTTTACTTTCATTAAAAAATTAATCCAGGCACCAAGCCAGGAAACATGAAATTAATTATTACTGTACCCTTAATTGGTTTAGTGGTGGACTTGGTGGTGTTAGGCTAATGGTTGGACTTGATGATCTGAAAGGTCTTTTCCAACCTAAACAATTCTATGATTCTATGATTCTAATCAGAACACCTGAACCATGAAGTCTCTGCACACCTCATAAACACAATAATTCAATCCTTTCATTTAATAACTACATATCAATATTACTCTCAGTAAATAACTTTCCACTAATAAATCTTGTCATGCAGCCTGTATTTGGAATGCTATTGTTTGTGCCAAAGAATAAATACACAGTTAAAAGTTGCAGGTACTATAATTTTAAGTCATTGTTTTCTGCACAGGATCCCAGAGCATTATTCTGTGTATAACTTATTGTGTACATTTTCTGCTGTCATAGACCTTTATGTTTAAAGTTAAGTTTTATATGTAATTTTGTACAAGTGTGAAAATCTAGTTCTTTGATATTTCAAGGAAAGAAATCAGGCTTAATTCAACTATTTTCCCTATTATTTACTCTCACAAGCCCCCAGTACATGCATCTTTTGATAAACCCATTCATAAATGTCATGTCTGAACACAATATTATAAATTCACTTAGAAAATTCGTATCTGATTTAACTTGTTGAGATGCTTTTACCTTTTTCCTGTACTCTGAAACCGTGGAGTTCAGTTATTCAGAATGAATGTAGATTCTCATCCAGATGACTGTATGTTCTAAAAATGGTATTTTTTTTGTAATAAAATGGAGTTTTGTAGGAATGTGTGGATAATTATTTCAGAGAGTTTATGGAGAGGGAACTGATCGAGAATTAATTTCAATGACCTTTAACTCTTATTTAGAATTTTTTCTTTGTTTTCACACAATCTCTTATAATTTCTCATGGATATAACAGAAAACCTATTTAATACTAGAATAAGAAAGATCTGTCATTACTGTTAATCATAGTGAATATTTCACAGCTAATATAACATGCAAGAAAGAAATGTCCAGTAATTATGGCTTCGGACTGGGAAGCATGGCTATTGGTTTGGGTCCTGTTCCTGACTGAGGTAGTGTTTCCTACTGACACTGAGTAAATTGTTTTTATAATATATAAATGTATGATGATGTAGTAAAAAAAAATTCCCAGTGTGCGAACAAAACAATGGATAAACATGTGACACAAAGATAATGTATTTCTGCCTCTGTCTTCACTTATCTGTAAAAAGTGGTAAGTTACTATTCATTAGGCATGGAACAAAAATGTTCAGTATGAAACCTATATTTTTTTGGCTTGTTCTCTAAAATATCCCAAAAGGATATTTCCAAAGGAAATCTCGAACATTTCTGTTAACCACTTTTTTTTTAAATTAAAGGATGAAAAAAAATGTTCAACCAGCTCTATTGCTTAGTTTAAATGACAAGAATAGGTTGAGAGAGTCAATGTATTGTAGTAAACCATTGTGAAGCTTTTGAATGGATAATGCTGTAAAAGTTAAAGATTATCATAATGTTTGGTTTTGCCTTTTTCAGCAGTGATGAAATCTCAAGCCAGATTCAGCTGTGTATATGTGAGGTCAACACTGACAAGAATTGTTCATGTCACCTTGTTTGATATAGAAGTCTGTTTTACCCTAAATAAAGAAAATAGCACAGAGTCTGACTTCAGATTTAAATACTTTTGGAAGGAGGGAAAATGGAATCATTTATCTATCAGCATTTGCACCATTATCATTACATGGATATTTTAGGCAAAATAGAGCAAGAGAGCAATTATCATTCATACCAGTTGTAAGACAAGTTGCATTTATACGTTATTTAAGTTTTAAGGCATCCCAGGAGGTAGTGATAAGGCCTAATATTATAGTTTTCATCACAACTGAAGGTGGTCAGCTGTCAGGTTGTCTACTTTTTATTTCAGCCAACCCTGTAAGTGGTGATAGATCTGGTAGGTATAAGAATACCACACCTTGCAGTATGTTATTGTCTTTACAACAAAACTATATGAAGAACTGTGGGGGTCTGCTCAATCAAATAATGCAAACCCTTTAAGAAGAAGACTCCTGGCTGTGGTGCAGTCAGATCAGGCCACATCAGGTGACAAATGGCCTGAGGAAAAAGCATAAAGTACATTGAGCATCCTCAGTCCTTAGACATCTGATTGTAGATAGGGTTAAATCCCTGGTCAGGACTATAGATTCAAATCACCAATTGGAGGAAATCCATGTCTAAACCTAGAGGTATCAATCGCACAATGCTGCCACAGGGCTAACTTGGAATTGTGGTGACAACTCATCCACAGTACAAAGAAATGTATGTGGGTCCAATTCCAGAGGGAGTGTGGACTGGTTTCTTTCTCTTTGGACAATGTCAACACTCATCAGAAGCCTTCACCTGAGCTGCAGTTCATAGCCACACAGCATTTGGAAAGTTTGGACTCTCACAGACTCTTGTGTGATTTCAGTATCTACTTTAGATGTACTCCAGGGTTCCCAGAGGATACCCATTAACTTCGGCAAGAAGGACAAAGAGAATAAGCTGATGAATTTACAATATCTAAAGCATGGTAGATAACCTGTAGAATGTCCTTTTCATGCTTGACCAGTTTGAAAGAGAAAGTCACACTAAGAGTAAAGCAAAAGAACTGCTTGTATTTCTGAAAATACGGGAGTTCTCCAGTTTCAAATTGGAGTGGCTATGCTGAGCATCTTGCCCATTAGTTTTCACTCTCATAGATGTATATTCTCAATTGCAAGACTAAATGCCTTGAGTTCTGGATCAAGCTTTCTTACAATGAAAATGAGAATTTTATATGTCAACATCTCATAGGCGATACTCCAGGTTCCTCACAATGCAGAACAAAATAATATTGGTTTATCCTTTCTAGGGGCAATAAAATGAGCCATAATCAGATGCCAGATATGTCCCCTTTAGGTAACACATGAATACATCTTCTTCTAAAATCAGCACTAATAGTTAACAAAGAAATTATAAAAAATGAAACGTCTTTTATATAAGCCTATTTTGCCAAAATAATTTTGATTTTTCTCCTCCTTTTTCTTATTTGGTGCACAGGCAGTATCTTCCATCAGAATCATAATGAGCCTGGAAAAAAAATATATTTCACTCCATTGTGCTTGTTGGCAGACAAATGCTTTCCATGTGCAGTAGGTCAAATATACTACTAAAAAGCAGGTTTCCAGTAACAATGGTAAATGTAATAGTGAGAACATTCTGACATCTTGGAGTTAATGACCCTTTGCATTTCTACCGATATGTGGAAGATAACCATATCTAATAACACACTTGATGTTCTGAGGGGTATTTAAAAGTGTCATAATCTTTGCATGATTTTAAAGCCTCCAGTCATACTGACAAAATCCATGTCCCAGACTAAGAGAAGTTGCTTAAATTCACATTCCTTAAACACCTGACCCCAATATTTGGGAAAAACTGGAGACCGGGGTTCTGGTAGAATATAACAGGCTACACGGTAAAAGGCATGAACATCCTCAGCCAACATTTAGTCTAAAATTTTCAAAAATTTTGAAACTTTGAAACTTAACAGCACCTACAAATCTTCACAACATAAATCACACAGGCAGTGAATTTGTATCTCCATCTACACACAAACAGCAAAGCTGACCAAACTGTGAAGCAAGTTGAGTTTTGAAACACTTGGTAAAAAAGGTCTCCTCTCTCCAGTTCCAGCCAGACATCGGATGGAAATTAAAAGCTCTCTCAATGACTTCAGTGTATTCCATTAGCTACAAGTACCCATATGTCATGGTGCTTCTAAGGAAAACCTATGACTGAAGAATGCACTTACTAATTTCTATGTCAATATTAATGAAAACATTGTGGTATTACAAAAGCACTGGGAGCAAAGTTTCTTGGTCAGCTTCATTCTGAAGTAGATTTGGGCTTATTAGAAAATGTAGCAAATACTTTTCTCAAGTGGAGAAGACGACTTAATTTTTTAGACATAATACCAGTAGCAATGTTTTAATTAGCCTAGCTATCGAAAGACTGATTATAAACTTGTACCAAGATCTAATCTAAACCACCTAAAACTATGAGCAACTCCTATCATAACAAAAGGAGCTAAGTCAAATTCCTGCCAGTGAACACACTTTTGCCTAAAATGGCTGGTATTTTGTGCTAAAGTGTGATGTTACATTTTCAATTTCTCGTCTTCAAAAATATTTTTTCATCCACAAATATTTCAAATTTAATAAGAAAAAATGTCACATACCTTTTTTTTTTTTTCAGAAAAAAGTACCTAGTAACCCTGTCCTCCACAAAAGGCCTAAAAATCTGAATTTTATTGTGTCTGACATGATGTTATGAGTGACACAACCATTATCATTTTGAGTACTTTTGCTTAAGTCACTAGAAGAGGTTTGGAGGAAAGCTCCACACATAAGGAAGCTCCATGAAAAGTTACAGGCTTTACTGATGCCCCTTACATGCAGTGCACCTACACTCATGTATATACAATAACATAAACTGTGAGCTGGTGTTGCCACATTATAGTACTTTCCATCAAAATGTTGGATTTCCTGGTCCTCTCCCTCATTCCTATCTACGTAAGTCCTACTAGTTTCCTTCATGCCATAGTGCAGCTGTTTACATGAGTCCTACTCATGAAAAGTATGTTGGTGAAAGCATTAGCTTTGGAAAGTATGCTAGTAAAATTACTTAGCAAAGAAAATGCCCAAATGTAGTGCTCATTCATATACATAAAGCACAATTTTAAAGTGTCATAGGAGAAGCACACTTTGTGTTCCTTTACACGTGGGTTGTTCATGCAGTTGTTCTTGTCTCTTAATTGATAGAACACGCCTCAAAATGGCTAACTTCTCCAAAAAGTTAACTTGAAAGTACTGGAAATCATATCAGAGACACATTTTCACAGGTTTAAACTAAGCAAGGCTGTTGGAAATTTTTCACAATCAGATATTTCCCTGAAATACCTTAAAATATCCCCTAAGATGACGTATGTTATAGAAAATTTACATGTAGCAAGAAATTTAGTGTAATTCTCATCTTTCTATGTATTGTAAACTTTCAAGGTATGAAAATAGTTCTTGATAGAGAAGTTATTTTAATGGGTCAAAATAAGGAGGGATGGGTGATTTTTACTTCTCTCACGTCATTTTTTTTTCCCACTGAGTACTGGGTTATCGTAGGCTAAGTCTGTGACAGCTAATCCAACATTTGCTAGCACAGGGAAAACCTCTGGTCTGAGGAATGACAGCTAGAAATAAGACATTTGAGAAACAGAAATAACCAATTATTAAGGAGGTGTAATCACCTTCCTGAGGTGCACAACACATTTCAGGTGTTTGATTTTTCCACCTACTTAAGTAAAAGATCTTTAGAGAAGACCAGTCAAAACAAAACTTCACAAAGCTGCTTTCAAAAGTTATCACAGTCACATAGTTAGCAGTTAAGTGTTTATTAAGATTTTTCCTCTTCTGTTCAGTCTTTTGTTCTTTTATCTGTACTAGGCTATGTGAATACTCTGTCTTCAATCCAAACAAACAATTTTTATCCATGGACTAACTCCTGTTATCCTCATCCTGAATATTTCAGTGGCTATTCTATACATTATGTCTCAAAGCTAGTATCATCAGGGTTCAGCAGAGATCTGCACATTCATCCACCTTTCAGACAGTGGGCACTCAGAATTGCACATGGACCTTCCTAGGAAAGGAATATAGCTCCGTAGGCAAACCAGATCACCGATCATAGCCCTTGAGCCATCAGTACACAATACGCAAACTAGTATTTAGCTGTATTCTGGAGAAATTGCTAAAGAGGAAGAAGCTGATGGATATCCAAACCAGTTTATGTCCAGAAGCAGCAGATCATTATATCTTTTGCAAAGCCTCTGTTTTCCTCAGAGGAGGTTTGTAGAGGCCTGTTTGTGAAGTTTGTTCCTAAGAAATAGATATCTGCTACTCACTTAGCTATTGAAAGAAACTTATTTATGTTTATGGATCTTCCATCTTGAAGATGGAACTCTTTCTATAGGCAAACTCTTCGATTTAGCTATGTAAGGCTGAATTCAGATACATACAGACACAGAAAAGCCCTGAACCAACAAACCAACCAATAAAACAGATTGTGTAGCTGATGTAGCCACTGGCAGGACACAGCTGGGGTTTATTATTCGTGTATTCATAAAGCAACCTTGCCCTCAAATCTTCCTATTTTGATGTACTGCTTTTGTGTTTCATAATGTCAGCATTGATTGAAACTGATTGACTTCACTCCTCCTGTAGGATACAAAATACAAAAAAAAGGAAAATCTGCTTCTGAAGAGACTCAGGCTGTGGCTGACGATAGATGGCAGGAACAGCACCAGGTGCAGTGATTAATAAATGATGGATTCTGGAGCAGACCAATATATTTCTGAAATCCTCCCATACTGCAGGATGCCTGTGTAATACACCATCCTCAGACCTGATAAGAAGCAAAGCAGAAAACAGCAAACAAACTTTAAGCTATCTGTACAAAGGAAAGTCACTTTAAGGTTTCCAGAAAGCATTTATGTTTGAATAGATGCTTCAGTAAGAGATTTCTGGGACAATAAAAGGCTTTCTAAGGTGTATAGCTTGTAAATACACTTCTTTTCATATTCAGAGAAGGCAGATGACAGGCTAGCTTTAAAAAATCTATTAAATAAAATCTGATATAAAGCAGACATACAGTCTAGAAGGAGTTATAAAAAATGTGTCCTGCCTTTTTAAGACATTAAGCGAGATTCAGATTGATACCTCCAGCTAATACCTTGGCATGTGAAAGCACAGCCATTAGGTTAGAACAAAGGAGCTGAAAGACCTCAAACTAAGTGATGCTTATTTGAAAATAGGATGTGAAGGGAGTACAAGAGAAAAAAAAAAAAAAGATCTTCAGCTGTTTACCCAAGTCATTACAATCTTGAAAAGATTGGAAAGCCTACAACTGCTTCTTGAAAGAATTCACATCCTCGATGAGTGCAACTGTGTCATTTTTCCCTTAAGGGAGAAGAGTGAAACAAACAAGGTGACAGTAATCTGAATTGAAAGCCAGGGGCTGAAGGCAGACAAAGGAGGGAAACAGCACCTACCTGGGAAGCTGAGGGTGGGGTTTTGACGTGCAGTCCTGTCAGACTGTACAGAACAATATCCAAAAGGAGAATGAATGTTCTCTAAACATGGGTTTAGTTCAGATTTAGCTGTACACCACATTGTTTCTTTTGTTTCCATATGGTATTCTTCCTTTCTTTTGGCACTACAGCCCACATTTGTTTGAATGTCAGGAAATTTTCTATGCATAGTCTCAGGAGGAAAACTACGTTTATTGTATAAGATGTGGGAATGAATGAAGGAGAGTTATCTGCTAGGGAATTTGAAGGGGAAAAAGCATGGACAAGAATAAAAGGAAAGAAATACAGTTGTCTTGGAAAATGTAGGAGCAAAGCCAGTGCGATTATATGAGCTTCCTCATCTGTAATCCTGGGGTCTTAAACTGAACTTCAAAAAAAGGAAAAAAAAAACCACCACCCCCCAAAAAAAATCCACCAAAAACTCCACAACAGTTTTAGTGCTCTGTTTAGCAAGGATTCAGGTCCCAGCTCTCATATGGCACAACTATAAAACCTTGGATCATATTGCTGTGAAAAAAGTCTGTAGAAAAATGAGGAAGATGAAACTGCAGAGACAGGCTGGACTGTTGAGATGGGGCATATTAGCAGCTCAAAGACTGAGGAGGAAAATCACTAATATGGAAAGGTATAAAATGCTGATGGGAAAAAACAGGGAGGCTAGTTGGAAGCTATGAAGTTGTACATATCCTGCTTTCAGAGTTTCAATGTTTTATTGATATCATACCTGGCTAATGGTGCCTGAACAAACTGATGCAAAAAAATGGAGGATTTGCAGAACTTACTCAAAAAGATTGTTTTATATTCAGTTGCTAAACAACTCAATACAGAGAGAAGATTTGCATTTCTTTTCACTCTTGGGTCCTTACATACCCCCCCCCCCCCCCCCCCAGGTTATTAGGTTATTTTTATGACACTAAGCTTTTGAGACTCATTAATGATAGGCAATAGCATTGTGATTTTCTGCTTTACATAATGAACAGTGGCTTTTCATTAAAAAGAAAGCCCAATGAAAAAAAAGTTGTTGTATTTGTTTGTTTAAAATATAAAACCAGCCTGAGTTTGAATTTAGAGAAACAGTTTGTCACACTAACTGCGTCTCTGATTTGCCAGGGTTTTTTTGGTGATTTTTTTTTTTTTAAATTCTTCCCTTCTGTCTAATTGAAAACAAAATAAGCTGATTATACAAAATATTTCCATTCATTTGTTTAGCAGCAAATCATCTGAACATGAAACAAATATGGTTGGTAGAGAGAATTTCTTAAGTAGTAAAACTACATGGGAACAGATCTGCTGTTAATACCCAAGACTAGAGAGGAACCTCTCCTTGTGTACAGTGAGTGAACAACCCCCTCATTTTGGCAGCTGTTGTTGTTGCTACCTTGCACCTCTGCCTGGAAGACAAACCAGAGGTGTTTATCCTGTGACATCACTTGCATTTGAGATTCAGATCAAAACAGCAGCAGGACAAGTTGAGCTGCATTGAGAGACATTCAGTAGATAGAAAAACTTGCAATACCTAAAATATAGAGATATTTTTCCCTGAGTAAATTAAATAAAAGCTTGGATTACACCTTTGCATAAATAAATCACAGCAAAGTCTTTTTTTGCAACCTTCCAGACCTGCTTCTTCATAATTTCCTTAACTTTCTGACCTTCTTAGGATATGGAAATGGTGGATTGGCGTGATGAAATACCACAACAGTCTTGCAGCTTGGGCTGAATTTTTGTCATTAGATCTCAGCCCAAAAAAGGTAGGGCATGTTTCCTTAGGAAGGATAGGAGATTTGGGGTCATGAGCAGAAAGGTTATCTTCCTCTTTTGGGATAATAATCAGTGTGGGGTCAGCTTGCAGTGGTCTCTCAAAGTCAGTTCCACTATGCTCTTTTCTCATAGTAGTTTATCACAATTTGAAAGTATATTAAAGTCCTTTGCCTCTACAAGAAAGAGAGGTCAATCTTTCTAGCACTCCTAAAATAGAACTGCATCCTTATTAATGTTTCAGTGCATGTGTTCAGTGACTAAATGAAAGTAGGATTAAAAAAAAAAAGGGATCCCCGGTTGAAAGCAAACCAGACAACCTTTCTCCAGCCTCTGGAAAATAAAACTAAAATCCTCACAAAGAAAAACTTCTGAAAAACTTCTGGCAACAGATCTATATGCAGAATGCATTCATCAATGTAACACAAAGTGAACCAGACCCTTAAAAGGGGACAGTGCTGTATGAATAAAAATAAGTGTTTCTAGTTGGCATTAGTTCATTAGTCTGTCACAGAGACTTGAGGTACTACTCAGTATCTCTTTAGCAAGCCTACAAGATGAACAATTTTTGGCTATAAATGTTAGGATGAGGTAGGTAAGCATGAGAATATGTTGATTAGCAAAACCAGAAGTGGGTCACTTATGGAAGCTTTGCAAAATAAGACTATAACTGTGCTCTGTCATTCCACTACGCTCTGCTTGATGTCACACAGAGGAAAAAAAAATAAGGTGTGATGGGCCTCTAAGAGTGAACAAAAGCACAGAAGTGAAATTTTATTTATACTGTGAGTGGCTTGAAACAATACAAGATCATTGTGATGGACAACAGAAAGGCCTTTTCACAGAAAACTGAAATTCCCTTTGAAAACACTGGTTTACACTGTCCTGTCACCACAAACTCTATTTTTCAGTATTTCTGTACTGTAACTCTGCTTGGGTAAGTCAAGCTAGGTCAAGGGAACATCAGCAGCTCTGTTCTAGGAAACAAGGGCTGACGCTTAACATTTCTGAATAATCAGTAGTGTTCCTGGGGGATATTTCATTTCCTTTGGAGCCTGCTCCAAGCCAATATCTGAACACAACATTAAAGAGGCTTGTCATTTTTCCTCTGAAGTCTTAAATTGAGCCCCTGTCTATGTTTTTCTATGAATGATTTAGTGCATTGTTTTATTTTGATATTATTGCCAGTTTATCTACCAGCAAATTATACTTTCTCTACTTGCAACTCTGGCTTAGAATCACAAAATAGAACAACTGTAAATATCTTTTTTTTTTTCAGCTAGAAGTGACAAAAAGTAAGGTAAAAGTGTCAATACTCCTCTCTCTGGAATTCAGGAACTGTTTACAATGTACTTTGAGATGAATGTGAAGCTTCATAAGCTGGTAGAATAAGCGTCAATGGATAACTATTAGAAGTGGGAGGAGTATCAGAGGGCGGAAACAGGAAGCTTGTGATGTTTTATGGAGCACTGTCTGATATTTTCAATCAGATCAACAAATAGCAGATCTGGAAATGTTATGGTTCATCCTGTGCAAAAAAGGATTGTAAAAAGAGACATAGAAGCTATTTTAAGGAAACATCCTGATAGTCTGGCAGTAAACTGTACCTGATGAATTGGATGAAAGCCAAAAGAAAAAGCGCAAAAACTGAGAAGACATAAATCTTATGTCATCATTTTTGCAATAACTTCTTAAATTGTTTCTGTCATTGAATAGTAACACTTAAAAAGCTATCATACATCTTGAGCTTCAGTAATTAACTTTTTCTTTCTTTGTTATGATTCCAGGAAAAGGTGATTTAAGAGGTTTCATCTCTTAAAGACTCTGGCTGACAATGTTCACATCTGAGGAACACTGTGGTATGTTAGTATTATAAACCTGGTTTACATTCCTGTGGAAAACCTTGTGCTTTAATGCACTGCAGACCTACAGGAGAAGCTGATCAACACCACACTAGGTCAGTTGAGCTATCTGGTATCTATACTAGTTCAGCAAGGGCAGTTATATGATTTACTAGAAGGCACTGTGTAACTACCTGAAGCCAAAACATTAGACAATTTAAATACATAGATCATTGGACATTTTGCAGCTCAAGTAATTGCAACTGCTTTTATTTTTTTTAACTGAAAGAGGTTTTCAATGCAATATTTCCAAATATTGAAGTAGTATCTTGATCCTCATCTAGAAGTTAACTCAAAAAGGAAAAGCAGACACACACACAGAATTTAGGAGTTAATACAGGAATATTAATAGGGATTGAGCACTGCAGAACTCTGAACAGGACCCAGAAGACTCATTCTGAGACGGCAGAGGAGAACACAGCTCTATGAAAAGGCAAGCACCTTGAGCTAGTGGAAACCTTAATCACTGTCACAAAACTCTTCCTATGCCTTTTGCTTCATAAACTCTTTAAATAGACTCTCTAATTAAATATCGCAGGATCCTGTGGTTCTAACAGAATGACTGAAGGCAAACCACTACTCTTGCAGGGACAAGTGTAACCACAAGGCTATCAGAAGACAAAGTCTTGAGGAATACTTTCCCCCAGTTTGTCGATGATAATAGTGGAATTAATGGGAAATCTTTGAAAGACCACTGGACTTAGATTTAATTAAGAATCCCATGTACCACAGCAGAGCAGCAGTGTAGTGCACAGTATGAAATATAATTGCTGATGTAAGGTTAATGAGTTAATTAGCCACATTTAAATGTGTAATTCAAATAAGAGTTCATCCATTATCTGTAATGGGAGCCATTTTCTTTCCTCTATTTACACAGTCTAGGGTTTTCTATCCCCAATATTCTCTACAAGTGTGAAATTCAACATATGGCAAGCTGGCTTTTGTTAAAAACTGGAATAAAAAAAGGAAATATGGTCTTGATTCTAAATCTAACTTTTTATTTCTGACTGTAACATAATGGACTTGAGTGAGGTTCAAGACACATCCCAGAGCAAGCCATAATAATTAATCTGCATGACTAGATTTAGCACAAATCAGACACATCTCGCAATTGTAGCTCTCCTCCTTGCTTCTATGCAGCAGTAAATTTACATTGACATAGACAAGCACAAGAGTACTTCTGCCTATGTACTGGCTGAATTAGCCTAGCTAGTGAGCAAATATGTTACTTTTGGCCAGAAAATAAGTAAGTGATGAGAAGAAAAAATAAAGATCTTCAGATTTCTTGAATAAGAACACAAAGATATCAATGCAACTTCTGAGTTTGCAAAAACATTCAGTAGATGTTTTTATTTATACCCAGTGTATAATGGGGGGGGACTAAGGTAAATCTTAGTTTTTGCATAGAAGAGCCATGATCCATGATCGTTATTTCCTTTGTGAGAAGTGGCAGTTTGAGTTCTAGCCCAGGCCTAAAATGTGAATACACCACTTTAATTTAAGAGCATATTAATAACATTAATGTTAGGAACTTGCTATTTACAAAGAGTGGATAGTTCTGGCTAAAGTGTTGTGATTTCCTCATAACAAAATGGGAGAAACATGAAATTACAGGGGCTGTAATAGTAAGAAAGTTTTTATGTTTTGTTCAGAATTATTTTGTCATTTTTGTTACTCAATTAAAAATCAAAATAATTGCTTTGTATTTAAATTTGCTTATTTACAGTAAAAGTTGAACTTTTGGGGATATTGGGTAGATTAAAATATGTTTCTGCACATGTAACTCACCCAGTAAAGTAATATAATCTGCCCTTATTAGGGTTTCTATTACAAAGGTTTATGTTGAGGATATTTCTAGTTATTGTTTTAATCTAATATTTTGGACAGGTTTTTTTAGAGTTATATAGCTATAATTTACCTGCTAATTCACATTTCCATGCTGTCTTGGGGGTATTCATATTAGATCATTCCTCATGATAGTAAATCCAGTTTCTGGGTGCCTGCTGTTGAATTAAAATCACAGAAGTGGAACAGCGCAAAGCAATATTCCACTGTTAAAATGCTCTGCTGGATTAAACTTTTTCAATTTATCTTAAAAAAGGTGTATCCCAAAAGGTATTTGAATTGCAGAGCTCTGGCAGAGTTTGTGCCAGACTGGTTACTGCATGCACATCTTCACTTGTCCTTTAGCAACTTCAATGGGTTTTTCTTTTTCTGCCCTTCCTGCTGTCATTCTTACCCTCTGTGTGTGCAGATCTTGATTTTCTTGCAACCTTCCTTTCCAGCCATGCACTTTTTCTTCTGTGTAGTCAGCACCTAAGACGGTGGAGGAACATTAATACACCCCTAATGACAAAAGCCACAAACATCTGCAGGATGTAATGGGGACAGCATCCCACCAGGCACCAGCCATGAGCAGTGCATGGCCCCAGTGCAATCACCTGGTGTAAAGCTCCCTCATGTACCATTCTTAACTTGTATGTAGGTGGTACTAGTTCCTGCACAACCACGGCATAGCTAACCAGCATTGCAAAATGAAAGACTGGATCCCAATTCTAAAACATAATCAAGTCCTACTACCCTATGACATGTTACTGTATAGATAAGACCTGCTGTAGAACTCACTAGCCACTTCATTCTAATTCTGTTTTTCCATCAGCTTTTGCAGATCTCTTTCTGCCCTTTTATCACCCCTGGTACCTGTGTGATGCTATCTTTGGTCTGTGCTTGTCTGTATGCATGCATTCCACCATGTTTCAATTACATAGTACCACTTTTCACCTCATTCAAATAATGTGATTCAGGTTACTCTCTGAACACCAAAATTATCATGCTGTTCAGGGGAAACAAGCACTTGATATCTTTTCAAAACTGTACTCCTGCTTTCTGTGGTTCAAAGGGGGAATCAAGCTATGCATTAGTGCCGCTTCAGCTTGAAAATGGGTCTTTATACAGACAACAGGCCTTTGAGTCCCCGTCTTCTACTTTTTATTTTACTCTAAAGCAAGCCAGCATCAAAGATACTGAGGAGTAGTGACAAGCAATGTAACCTGAATCTTTCATAACGCTGACGCCAAAAAGTGTCATGACACTGCCAAGGATCAGCCTGCTATTCAATCTTTTGGACAATAAATGTGTATATTTTGGAGGGATGCTTTCCAAGCTGAAATGTCTCTTTCTCTTTCACCTTTTCCTCTCCCTGACCCTCCTACCAGCAACCCAAGTCCTCAGTGATTCAGTCTTGCTGGAGAGCCAGGGCTTGCTTTGTGAAATATCTCACTACTTGCCAATTTTTCAGCAATAAATATTTTGATCAAAACAAAATGCAATGCTTGGATCATCCAGCCTGCTTCCCAAGTTGTAGGAAAATGAATCCAGAACTCTGCTAGACTGTTATCTTCTGAAAATTTGGTTAAATTCAGTTAAGCCTAAACTAGATTAAAAATCATTAGAGGAGTCAGACATACTATCATATAATTTTCATTTCCTTAGTAGATGGAAAATGTTCTATGATATACCCAGCTCCTCTGTTTTAAGCAAGTTCATACCCATTAATTGATGATATCAGATATCTGACATAAATTGTGAATGAGATGCTTTGAATGAATAATGTTCATGCAAAGACTGTTCAATCTAAACAAGAACACTAATGTGCCATTCCCAAAAGATTAACACACCAGCACTGAACTAGGCATATATTACTCAATATATTGATTTCAGAGCACTATATTAACTGAGATAAATGTGCGTATTAATAAAAACTCCCTTGAAATATATTTTCTTTTAAATTACCATGCATGGTTTTTTTGAGTGGATTGCTAAGATATCTGAAAGTGGACTGGGAAGTGACTAAATATTAAGGATTAATTTCCTTGGTATTATATGAAAAAGATTGCTTTCTTCTTATAGATAACTTGCCACCAGAAAGCTAAACTATGCAGTCTTCCAGTTCACAGGTTTTATTTATGGAAGAAGGAGACGTTATACAGCACAAGGGTGGAAGAGTGACAATGTCTTAGAATTAAGAACACAATAAAAATGAATAATATTCACGGTGGTTGATTATCTACAAAATATGGGATCAAACTGGTAATTTTTAGGCTGATTTTCTAAGAAAATTGAATGTTTACACATATTTGCTTGTCTCACTTCCCTAAAACTCTTAACCTTACTGGCCAATTTCACTCAAATTTGGCAGAAGTGCAAACACCTGAAAGACATTTTAAATTGATAAAAAGTTTATGAAGAATATATAAATAGCAGAAAAATTCTGTTAATATTTCTCACTGACAGAAACACCATATAGTTTCAGTCCATGAGAGGCAACATATGATCTGCACAATGCCAGGGGAAGCCATAGATTTTGTTGGCTCTATGGCTCAGGAGCTACCTGCCCTTACATCTTCAGTAACCTGAAGGAAGCAGAACTGTGTGTATATGCAAAGTTAATGATGTCATAAGCCTTTTTCTAAAATAAGCTCTTAGACATCATACATCCACTTTTGTGGAGCTCTGAGCAGCACCAGAAAACTAAAAAATGGAGTTGCAGCTCCCAGTCTGGTGAATATTGTTGCTAGCCCATGTGTTTGTAGATGGGGGAATTGCTTTGGAGTTGGAAGGGTTCTGCTGCAATCTTAATATGAGCCCTGAGCTTCTGCCAACACTGTATGGGGTGGCAGGAGCAACACTGCCAGTCCTGGATAAGCTTCCCATGCCTGGGCAGTGCTGGCAGTTGACTAAATCTTTTCCTATTTGTTCCTACCCAGATACCTGAGAGATGAGAAATGGTAACAGTAATTGCATGAAGTAGTGACTTGTTTGGAAAATGTCACAAGTCAAGTGGAGTTTTGCCAGAAACACTTTCATACCACCCACCATCTATTCCTGCCAATTTTTGTTGCTTTCTGTGACAGTTAAATTTGCAATTTGATTAATGACTTCATTCCAGTGCTTGGAGTATGTTTTATATTACTAGTTCCAGAAAAGAAAGGCAGATAATTAGACAAATACGGTGAAGTAGCACAAAGACTTTTTAAAGTTGTTAATGTAAAATTATGAAAGTAGCATGACTAAATATGACAGAATGAGGGGCCTCTAAAAATATCCCCTTCAAATTGAAAGTTTCTTTTTTTTCTGCGTTTTTCCTGCTCATTGGAACAAGACAGTCAGGTCTTTGCTAAATGCACAAAGGAGCATGAGGAGTATGTTAAATGTTAATCTAGTCTAAATTATGAAGCAGGTTAAGGTGAAACTTCATGTTCACCTGCAGGTTACTGGTCATAAAGCACAGCAAAATTAGTTCAAACAACTTGCTTTAATTATGACCCACAAACATTATTTTTTGTGCCAAGTTCATAATTGAGAGAGTTATTTTCCATGATGTGCAACAACAGCTGTGAGCTATAACACAGACAAGTCATCTTTGCATTACTCATTGCTTTTCAGTAATTGACTAATTTTATCCTTCACACCTGTCTTATATAAAACCTGGTGGTATTACAATAGCCTAAAAAAGTGCATATATATCCCCTCTGTCAATCCTATAGCTCTCTCCTTAAGGACTTTTTGTGAAATCTTTCAAAAAGCCATATTTTAACCTTTTGTCAAGATGCAAGTTTGTGTAAGCCAATGATCACCCTTATATGACTTATGCATAATGAAACTTACACATGGACTTGAATTATTCAGGAATTCTGTGTTTGACATGACCAGAATTTTTTTTATGAATTGTCAATTAATGCAGAGAAGCATTTGGAAGTGATATGTATTGCTCTTGATGTTGCCTTGGTACATAGCTTGCATTCATGTACCAGTTAAAGACACAGCTCTACAGCCTTAACAAGAAAGCATTCAGAGCAGATGGAAATATAAAGAGATTTATCTGTCTTGCTTCAAACTAGGAATATGAGATCAAAACCTCAGTCTCTAGTCTTGTGAGAAGTAACTTTTCTAGATATTCTTTAAAAAGCAATAACTACTCCAAAATTGTAACATAATGTTGCTGCTTTTGGTGTACCTGCCTTTGTTTTGGACTGCTTATGCTAAAGCAGATTTCAACTTTCTTCTGGATATGCTTCTCTCTGTGTTGGTATTAACTGCAGAAGCATCTAGGTTTTTATCTGAACTGCCTGAAGCTATGTGGGATGAATGTGGATCTTGGGATTTCTTGGAAGAAACACCCAGTACTGACATTCTTCTAAGATCTGTCATTCCAACAAAATAACAGAATAACTGAAGTTGGAAGGCACCTCTGAAGATCACCTAGTCCAATTCTTCTGCTCAGACAGGGCCAGCTAGAGCAAGTTGCCCAGGACTGTGGCCAGCTGGATATCCCCAAGGATGGAGACTTCATAACCTTCTGGACAACCTGTTCCAGCATTTGATCACCCTCACAGTAAAGAACTTTTATGTTTAAGGGAAATTTCCTGTGTTTCAGTTTGTGTTTTATGCATTAGTTAAAACCCTACAGCAAGTCAAACCAGTTGGCTAAACCAGCAAATAAGTCCTGAAATATTCAGAAGATAGTCATAACTAAAGAGAACTGTAAAGTTCATAATTATTTTATACAGACTGGAAAACATATCTATCTGGCTTACAGAAAATTGATTAGATAATATAACTTCAGAAAGTCTGTCATATGTGTAATACTGTAGTCCCAGTTCACTCTGAAATTTTAGCTTTATTCAGTCCTACTGCATATACCTTTTATCAGGGACAGTACTGGGGGGAAAAAAAAAAATCCCTTCCAGAAACTCATAGAATCATAGAATCATAGAATGCTTTGGGTTGGAAGGGACCTTGAGAGATCATCGAGCCCAACCCCCCTGCAGTAAGCAGGGATTGTTCCTAGTGGTTATCTCAGAATGTTGAATAAAAGATTAAAATGACCATATGAAAGTCAAGGTTTTGTTATTATACCAGATTTATTTGTAGTTATATGTCAGCACAGTAATAAGCAGGGAAAGCAACTTTTTGTTAATGTGGCAGTTTTGGTTATTATTACTCATATGATTATAAAAAACAGTTACTGCTCATCAATATTCAGCCTCCCTGGGGAAAAGAAAAATGGTAGATAAAGATCTAGATCTAAAGATTGCCTGTATGTTGATGGAAGAGAAAAGGTTGAGCTTGGCAAAAGCTTGGTGTAATGAGAATGGATCCCCTAATACAATATCCTATTAGTTCCCCTATAGCTGTTTTACATTACAGCAAATCTGTGGTGAGGTAGTCCTTAAGGAACAAGTCTCTGCTTGGGAGTTCTTTCACTTGAGGGTATTCCACAACCTTCCTTCATACTCAGAATGCCTTATTTCCTTCAAATTACCTTTCACATCCTCTCTTAATTGAAAAATCCTAAACCCTCAGGGCTCCCCATTCTCTCCCCTACTCACTGGGTCAAGTGCTTTCCTTAGCTTCCTCATGCCCTTATAAGTTAAGCTCTTTAGCATCCTGCAGCTTAATGTAAAGGAAATTAAACACATCCAAACTATATTTATTTCCTTTTTCTTTTTTTCCCCATCTGTATTACAGGGAACGGTGCCTGCTACCTGACTTCAAAAAGGCAAGCAAGTTCTAATTAGCAAAACTGGCTTATATTTTCTGTGGCACTTGGTAAATTGAGAAAAGTCAGATAAATATCTATAACAGCCTATAATCTATATTTTTTTCTTCGTACCAGTCCCTTTGACAGGATATGTGTGACTTAGCTAAGAAGATCACCCAACAAATTTCAGTCCTTCTGAAAAGGATGTGGCCATGTAAAGCCCTTCTCAGACCTTCTAACTTGCTTTGACAGCTTCTGTCTTTAAGTGACAACTTCACATCCCCTGACTTCAAACTCAGGTTCCTTAGTTAAGGAAAACAAGGGCTGATGTACATGCACAGTCAATGTAAACAATGTTGTAGATATTTTTCGTATTTCTGCAATATGAACATTTTGGTGTGGATCGTTTGTAATCTTAATGTCACTTCTTTTCACTGCTGTCATGTCCATTCTCACTACAGTTCACAAAAATAGTTGTTCATATTTTCTTTTAGGTTTTTCAGTATGGCTATATCCAGGCAACATTACTGTGGGCAAGGTAGAGGGCAGCGGTTCTGAGGTGTGGCTACAACAATGTGTCTTGGAGACTTTACATGTAGCTATGAAAATACATTCTTATAAGCCAAGTAGGCACAGTGGCATCTAGACCTTTCACTGGAGATAGTGTTGCTCTATTACATCTGATACTGAAAAATGTTATAAAATGGCATAAAAGTATGCTCTCCCCAGTGTTGCCTTCTAACGTAGCATTAAACAGCTACACAATGCCATCCCCTCTATGTATCACAGTCAGTGACAACAATGGGCTCAAAGAGCTGAATTTCTAATAGTTTCACACATTTCTATGAGCAAATTGCTGACCCTTTCCTGAAGTAACAAACTATATTTTCTCTGCTGATAAGCTTTAGAAAATTCTTGACTGCAGCTCATCAAAAACGTCTTTGGATCAATGTTATCTAAGGACTTCAGAGCACCAACACCAAATCTGCAAAAGCCATTCACTTAGTTATTATACGTACCTGGACAGGCTGGAGGAATAGGTTGAAAAGGATCTCATCAAATCCAACAAGGACAAAGGCAAGGTCCCAGAGCTGGGATGGACCTGGGCCTGACTGGCCAGGGAGAAATCCACATGGACCTGCACTGTTACAGGTAGACTGCAAACAAATCTAGAACCAAAAAGGAGCACTACAAGTACGCATAAGTTTTCCAAATTTCCATGCATATATGTCTCAGGCTTTGATACTCTCTGTGCTGTTTCACTTTTATTACTTAGACACTTATCTCCGTGACTATGTCTGAAGAAGATTGTGCTTTCTGATGAAATGCTGATCTGCTGAGAACGGACATTTCCTCTGGTAGGAAATAGAGTGCATAGGCAAGAATGAGCCAACACAGACAGCACGACCTACTGTCTGTTCTTCAGTTCAAATTACTGAAACAACAGATGACAGCCTTTTAAACATCATGTTTCACCAGAAGTCAAAGCTAAGGAGGAAGTCATAATATTCAACTGAGAATCATAGAATCATAGAATTGTTTAGGCAGGAAAAGACCTTTAAGATCATCAAGTCCAACCGTCAACCTGACACTGCCAAGTCTGCCACTTAAACCATGTCTGTAAGTGCCACATCTACACGTCTTTTAAATACCTCCAGGGATAATGACTCAACCACTTCCCTGAGCAGCCTGTTCCAATGCTTGGTAACTCTTTCATGAAGAAATTTTTCCTAATATCCAGTTGAAACCTCCCCTGGTGCAACTTGAGGCCACTTCCTCTCCTCCTATTACTTGTTACATGAGAAAAGATACTGACACCCATCTCACTACAACCTCCTTTCAGGTAGTTGTGGAGAGTGATAAGGTCTCCCCTCAGCCTCCTTTTCTCCAGGCTAAACAACCCCAGTTCCTTCAGCTGCTCCTCATAAGACTCATGCTCTAGACCCTTCACCAGCTTCATTGCCCTTCTCTGCACACGCTCCAGCAACTCACTGTCTTTCTTGTATTGAGGGGCCCAAAATTGAACACTGTATTTAAGGTGCGGCCTCACCAGTGCCGAGTACAAGGCAACAATTACTTCCCTAGTCCTGCTGGGCATGCTATTCCTGATACAAGCCAGGATGCTGTTGGCCTTCTTGGCCACCTGGGCACACTGCTGGCTCACATTCAGCTGGCTGTCAACCAATACCCCCAGATCCTTTTCAGCCAGGCAGCTTTCAGCCACTCTTAGAATCATAGAGTCATAGAATCGTTTAGGTTGGAAAAGACCTTTAAGATCATCCAGTCCAACCATTAACCTAACATTACCAAGTCTACCACTAAACCAATTAAGGGTAGAGTAGCAATTTCATGTTTCTGGGCTTGGTGGCTGGATTATTTATAATGAAAGTAAAAACTAGGAATCATTAAGATTGGAAAGGACCTCTATGATCTTCCCCAAGCCTGTAGTGTTGCATGGGGTTGTTGTGACCCAGGTGCAGGACCAGCACTTGGCCTTGTTGAATCTCATAAAATTTACCTTGGCCAATTGATCCAGCCTGTCCAGATCCCTCTGCAGGGCCTTTCTACCCTCAAGCAGATCAACACTCCCACCCAGTTTGGTGTCATCTTCAAACTTACTGAGGGTGCACTTGATCCTCTCGTCCAGATCATTGGTAAAGATACTAAGCAGAACTAGCCCAAATACTGAGCCCTGGGGAACACCACTTGTGACCAGCCACCAGCTGGATTTAACTCCATTCACCACAATTCTTTGGGTCCAACTGTTGTTTTACCCAGCAAAGCGTACACGCATCCAAGCCATGAGCAGCCAGTTTCTCCAGGAGAATGCTGTGGTAAATGGTGTCAAAAGCTTTACTAAAGTCTAGGGAGACAACATCCACAGCCTTTCCCTCATCCACTAAGCGGGTCACCCTGTCACAGAAGGAGATCAGGTTGGTCAAGCAGGATGTGCCTTTCATAAACCCATGCTGGCTGGGCCTGATCCCCTGGGTGCCCTGTACGTGCCGCATGATGGCACTCAAGATGATCTGCTCCATAAACTTCCCCGGCACCGAGGTCAGGCTGACAGGCCTCTAGTTCCCTGGATACTTCTTCCGGCCCTTCTTGTAGATGGGTGTCACATTTGCTAATCTCCAGTCAACTGGGACCTCCCCAGTTAGCCAGGACTGCTGACAAATGATGGAAAGTGGCTTGGTGAGCACTTCCACCAGCTCCCTCAGTCCCCTGCTGTGGATCCCATCCAGCCCCATAGACTTGTGTGTGTCTAAGTGGTGTAGCAGGTCGTTGACCATTTCCCCTTGGATTATGGGGGCTTCATTCTGCTCCCCATCCCTGTCTTCCAGCTCAGGGGGCTGGGTATGCCAAGAACAACTGGTCTTACTATTAAAGACTGAGGCAAAGAAGGCATTAAGTACCTCAGCCTTTTCCTCATCCTTTGTCACTATATTTCCCCCCACATCCAATAAAGGATGGAGATTCTCCATTAGCCCTCCTTTTGTTCTTAATGTATTTATAGAAACATATTTTATTGTCTTTTATGGCAGTAGCCATATGTATTTCTAATTGGGCTTTGGCCCTTCTAGTTTTCTCTCTGCATAACCTCATGACATCCTTGTAGTCCTCCTGAGTTGCCTGCCCCTTCTTCCAAAGGTCATAAACTCTCCTTTCTTTCCTGAGTTCCAGCAAAAGCTCTCTGTTCAGCTGTGCTGGTCTTCTTCCCCGCCAGCTCATTCAGCACATAGGGGACGGCCTGCTCCTGTGCCTTTGATTTCCTTCTTGAAGATTGTCCAGCATTGCTGGACTCCTTTGCCCATCAGGACTGCCTCCCAAGGGACTCTGTCAACCAGTCTCCTAAACATGCCAAATTCTGCCCTCCAGAAATCCAAGGCAGCAGTTCTGCTGACTGCCCTCCTTACTTGTCCAAGAATCAAAACCTCTATCATTTTGTGATCACTATGCCCAAGACAGCCTCCAACCATCACATCACCCACAAGTCTTTCTCTGTTCACAAAGAACAGGTCCAGCAGGGCACCTTCCCTTGTTGGCTCCCTCACCAGCTGTGTCAGGAAGTTATCTTCCACACACTCCAGGAACCTCCTAGACTGTTTTCTCTCTGCTGTATTGTATTTCCAGCAGACATCTGGTAAGTTGAAGTCCCCCACAAGAATTAGGGCTAGTGATTGTGAGACTTATCCCAGCTGCTTATAGAATATTTTGTCTGCCTCTTCATCCTGATTGGGTGGTCTATAACAGACTCCCACCAGGATATCTGCCTTGTTGGCCTTCCCCCTGATTCTTACCTTTAACACTCAACCCTATCGTCACCATCATTAAGCTCTGGACAATCAAAACACTCCCTAACATACAGAGCTACCCCACCACATCTCCTTCCTTGCCTATCCCTTCTGAAGAGTTTATAGCCACCCATTGCAGCACTCCAGTCATGCAAGTCATCCCACCATGTTTCCATGATGGCAACTATATCATAGTTTTCCAGCTGCACAATGGCTTCCAGGTCCTCCTGCTTGTTGCCCATGCTGCGTGCATTGGTATAGATGCACTTCAGTTGGGCTATTGATCCTGCAATCTTTTTTGGGGGGGACAAACCCTAATTCCTACATGACCATTCTCAGGCACTTCTGTGGTTTCTAATACATCCATAACCCTTGGTCTTTGCAGCCACATGGATCTCCATCCCCTGCCTCCACTGGGACAGCAGATTGAGGGACCTCACTAGCAAAACATTGGTGTGCCACCCCCAGGCTTATCTCTAGCGAGCCTGGTTTTATCCCTTTCCTCCTTCAAATCTAGTTTAAAGCTCTTTCAATGAGCCCTGCTAACTCCTGTGCAACGATCCTTTTCTGCCTTTGAGACAAGTGTACCCTTGTCTGTTGCCAGCAGCCCTGGTGCCTTGTACACTGACTCATGATCAAAAAATCCAAAATTCTGCCAGTGACACCAGGCTCAGAGACAGGTATTGATCTGTTGGCTCCTCCTGCTTCTTCCCTCATCATTCTCTGCAACTGGAAGGATATCGTGTGTTTTCTCACCTTCATGTCCAGAGATGCAAAGATGTATGAAGAGCTGGTGAATGACTTCTGGATGACACACTGATTAATTGGCGAAGTTTGCTTTCACTACTGGAAACCAAGTGTCCTGTCAGATTAATTATCATTACCTCAGAAGGCTATTTCTCTTCCAGTACCTCCTCCTAGAGTTGCTACATGCCTCATGCAACATGGGGCATTTCCAACAAACCGTTTTGGGGATCATGGAAGCCACTTCTAAACATCCTCTTTCTTTTGCATGGGATGAAAAAATCAGTTACTTATTAGCAGCACTAAATTACTGTTTAAACATGTTAAAAGGCAGATTGTCCAAACTACATGACAGAAGTTAGAAACTGATGTTGTTAGAAAGATATAGTGCAGAGTAAAATGTAAATATATTAATAAGCAAGTTTAATTCTGAAAACATGATTATATCCAGGAATTACCTGAATCTCATAGAATGCTCGAAATTTTGCTTTCTGCAGACATGAAAAAGCAGGAGCCAAATCCTCTATTCCAGGTTTTACGCTAGTCAACTTCCACATAAGTCTGGACCCAGATGATGGTTTAATCATGTGTTTTGGAAACACTTTCATGGTCTCAGATTGTCTTTCTTAGACAGCTTAGTAGTCACCTGAATTGTATTTAAATGACTGGAGATAGTGGCCTAAAAAGGAAAATAGTCCTGCCATGAGCTAAGTGTGCTTCTAGCTCATTCTGTGTTCTTTTCAAGAGCCTTTTCTTATCACTGAAGCTCAATGTCTTCTTCCATTTGTAGGCTTCAGTGAAATTATAGCCTCCCATGTCCCGGCCATATTTTATATTCCAGCCCTCTTTCAATTAAATTCTGTATTTTTTACTTGCCCTCTTTTCTTTCTTTTCTCTATGCCCATCTTTTTATTTTCTCTGGTGGATTTACTTTACTGTGATGCTGCCTTTACTTTAGTGAAAACAGTGTTGTTATAGTCTTCACAAAAAAAATCTTTTGATTTTATCCATAGCTCTTTTGAAAGATGAAGAAAAGTATTTAGCAGCTGCGCAGGTGAAGTTTGTAGCTCAGTGTTCAGGATTATAGACAGGCTTAATTGCTCCAAATTAGGTCAGTAGTTACACAGAAGTACAGATACATTAGTTTCTGGATTTTTCAGTTGTTAAATCGTGTTTTGCTGACAAACGAGTATAAGTTAGTACACAAGAGTACATAGAGAAAACAAAGTTCACTCACTATATGGCATGCAAATAAATAGCATAAAAATAAATAGATCTAAGAATGGTTATTAGACCTTCTTTTACCATTTCAGTGACACATGTTTAGCAGGTCATATGGATTTTCCCATGTTTTCAGGATTCATCATTCCCGTACCTCTACCTGAGACACACAGAAGGATCTGTAGTGATGGGCAGGACACAGAGCACAGCTGATGGTGTGTCTGGGGCAAGGGGACAGTTTGGCTATCCCATGTGCTTGTGGTCAGCAGGGGATGGCAACCTGCACCAACACAGCAGCTTCCACTGGGAGTTGGGAAGACCACTCACACACCCACTTCATTGTGAAAGCCAGTGCTGCTGTGTAAATCCACAGAAAGAACATGAGAGCCTGTGCACCTTTAAGAGGAGAATGGTTTGGTGTGAAAAGTGGGCTTTGGGAGATGGAAGCATGGACGGATTGGCTGAGAGAATTGGTCTGGTTTTTAATTGTTAAAGTTGATTTTTTTTTTTTTTCATTGAAAAAAGCAGTATGGATCAAGGAAAGGGACAGAAATAGGCAATCTGCACAATTTCCAAATTCAAGACCAAAGTTTCTTTCTCACCTGTGAAGAGACAGTTGGCAAAAATGTATTAACTTGATAGTCATGCTTCATCCAAAAAATACAAGCAGACTTTTAGACAAAATTAATTGGAAATCCTTTGAATATTGTGTGTGGGTTTGTGATATATTTTAGATATAATTTATTTCAATATTATGAAGAATGTGCTTAGTGAAATTATATTTCCTATGTCAGAAAAGATATCTTTCTGATGCAAGAATTATGAGGACATGAAACATTGCTTTTTTACCTGTTTTAAGCATGATCAAGCAAAGTTTAGTTAAATACAACAGACCACTAGAGCCAGGCTGCTGATTCATTCAGAGCCAAGAAATTCTTTTAGTGAGGTCTAGTTTAGAAGTGTTGGAGCTCTAATTAATGAGTAATAAGGTGTGTAACGATCATTTGTGCCAGCCTTTCTGAAAGGTACGGGTCCCCAAAATTTCATTTTTGAGCCAGAAATATCCATAACAAGTAACAACCACCATTAACATAGTAAAACCTTGGAAGCAACTGTATACAGTCTGTTAACTAAGCTAATTAGTGACACATGAATAAGTTCTGAGACAGCTGGGCTGTCCACCCACCTTCACAACTGTCCTGCAGGAGCAAAGACTTCGTTTCTCTTTGTGATGGAGAACTCTGTGGATGAAAGACATATTCTTGTGCATTGTCACAGCATCACAGAATAGGGCATATTTTATTAACTATTCCCCTCCTTCCCCCCTCAATGTATATATCACCTCCAACAGGTACCTTTACAAACTGATGTTCTTACCATGTTTTTTTTCTGGCAGGCAGATTAGCCACAATTCTGCTTGAGGTGAACTCATGATTGGAACTTAAGAAATGGATTTCATAGCTACTGAAGGCCATTTTTGCATCATCATCCATTAGGAACATGGATGAAATGGGGCACAAGCAGAATGATCTGCAGAAATCATGAGGAAAAAATGAAAGAAGAGCGGTTGTTTATCCTGAAGACAAGAAGAAATAAAAGGCTTTTGCAAAGAGGAAGACACTATTTTCCAAGTCTGTGATGCTTAGGACAAAAAGTAATGGACATAAACTGTCTTGAAGTACTTAAATCGGGTATCAGGCAGACTTTGAGACTTTCAGAGCTTCAATATGATTGCATCATCAGATGCTTCCCAAAGTCTTTTGCTTCCCTAATCAGAGCTTTTACCATTTTTAGAGCCTTCTTTAAGACAGATGACAGCCAAAATCCATGCTTTCTTTAAAGAAGTCTCATTATACTTAAGGCTCCCCAATCACATAGAATCATAGATCTTCAAGCAATTTAAACCACTCCTTCCCCTTTTCTGACACTAGCAAAGATATTTTTACTCTGTAGATACTTTAGTCTACTGGCTGTTACAATGTACCATAGTTGGCAGTAGATACCTTGTCTTTTTTCTTCTTCAAGGAAACCTCCAGTGACCCTAATATTTAATGTCATCAGATTTGAGTGGTGCATGATTAGCAAATTCTGAGCTTGGCTCCTTTGCACAGTGCAAACTTTGTGTGATTTCACTTTCCAGAGCCAACTCTGGAGCTGCCTGTGTTGCTGTGTTATTTTCCATTCCAAGAAGTTAAGCACAGAGCCATAGAGAGGAAAATTTAAATGAAAAAGTTCTTAATGCAGTCTAGCTATGACATGATTACAACTAGGTTAAATGTATTAGTTCTCCACATATTACACTAGAGGTCATACAACATCTAATTTATTTCCTTGACTTTCACATTTCACACTCCCCTGAATGTAATTTCTTTCAATTTTCCCTGCTGTCGGTAATTGGTGTGCCACACATCTCTCTTCTCCAACAGACTCAGTCTGATTACACTGGCACTACATTCTGTGTATCTGTTAAAAACCAGGGATCAAACTTTCCCCCAGGCCTGGTTTCCATTTCTCTCTCTCATACTCATTCATTTGTTAAGGACATGAAGTCCTTATATATTTCACATTTAGAAAGGTTTGTACTTTCTTAAGAAGAAGAAGAAAAAAAACCCCTCACACAAAACTTGCCAGTGGCTGAGGCTGTCTTTCAGACCCCACATTTTGCATTGGCTTTCACCTCCCCCTGTGATGTGTTGCAGTGTTTTCAGAGATGTCTCATTTAATATAGACAGAGACTCCATCTCATCTTGCAAAGTCTTTAAATGATAGTGACAATGAAATGTAAAGTTTGGATCATTTTGTAAACAGTTATAGGGAAAATGAAATACTGAAGAAGACGAGCTCAATTTTGGTTTTGGATCTCAAAGTTCTTGTCGCTTTTATTACATTCTTGAACAGTTTCTCTTCCATTTGTAGCACCAATTTTATGATCATGGAAGTCTACTGAGTTCCAGCAAGTAGGTACTTCTTAATCTAGTTTTAAAACATAGCAGGGAATCTGAATTGTAATTTCTGAAAAAGATCCATGCAGATCATCATGGTAGAGACCTTATCATTATTCCCTAGCTTTAAATGGTTCAGTCTCCAGTGAAATATTTCTTCATAGATCTCTTACATATTGCCACATATTAATCTTGTAACAGAAAGAACCAGGATCATCTTGTGCCTGACCTCCCTCTATCATTTTAACTACTTCACACTGTTCCTTAGGTTTTAAGAACCTGTGTTTTGTTGTTCTCTTGGCACCTGACTGAAATAATTATTACTTTGCTTTCACATTTACAACTGTAAGTTATGTGAAAAAGACCTGCAAGTCAGTAGCAGGATAGGTTGTAAGAAGGAGAAAGGAATCCATGGGGATGTCTATTCCAGCACCCCTTCCCTCCTGGCAAACCCTCCTCTCCTCATCCCTGCTGCTTTTGCCAGCAGCCCAATCTGAAGCTGCTTCTGTGGACTTGTGAAGTCCTGGGTTAGATAATGACTTACTTTCATCAATGTAAAAGACATGCGGGCTGTCATGTCATATCAGGCCTACAGAAATTATTCCTGTACGAGTTTGAATATCCCCTCTTAGAAATGTTCTGGTACTATGACCTGATAAAAAGGTGTATTTTTGAAAAGATAATGGAAATGTGGTAATACAAAGACTCACAATCTATTGTACATAAGTTTAGGGAGGATTTCACAGTGCTGGGAAATTTTCCAAACAAGTGCTCAATTCAGAATTAATTGTAGCATTTTGTTAATTCAAATCCACATTGATTTCCAGATCCTCTATTGAAAGTTTTGCTGCTGAAACATTTCTTTCTGCAGTATTCCTTTCCTGTAAATAGTGAAAAGTAGTGTTTTGATTTTTTTGAGTGATCTCAAAAAATCTGTCATTTTCAAGAGAACCTGTCTTTTTTGTTTTCTTTTCTTTCTTTCTCTAAAGGCTTATTTAGTTACTTTTCTGAAACAGATTTTGTGCATCTATGATCTACCCCATATCCCTTTTTTGAAGAATACAGTATACCCCAAGTGCTTGAGGCTGTATATTATCATCAAAAACTTTATTACAGAATTTGCTAAGTCATTGCTGGAATGACAAAACTGAAAAATAATTAGATCTAAGTATAAAAATGCTTGCTAATTGCTCACCAGTTACCATTTTTGTATCCATAAGGCAGTTAAAAATAGAAAGAGGTGAGAGCAAACTCTGTCTGAAGGGCAATTCCTTTATTTGTCCTTCCATTTAACTCCAAACAGGAGAGCAGCACATTCAGGAGCAACATCCATGGAGGACTGCAGGCTCTTGTCTACAGGAAGCAATCTGCGTCTCTTGTGGGATCTTGCCTGTCTGCATTAAAGTAGTTGCCTTGCAATCACTTGCTTTTCCACACAGTGAAATAATTCTCCAAATACCAAACATTATTCCTGTTTCATATAACTTTTTTCAATTCCTCTTCTATGCACTACTACCTTTTTGACTGCTCTGAAGTAGCAGATTTTCAGAATATGTTATAGTAATTACATTTAAACAACACATACCTTTAAAACCTAGTAGATCACTTAGGTTTTCTATCTTCAGGATCGCTAATTGCTGCATTTTCAGAATGCTACAGTTCATTGAAATGCTGGTGTAAAATACTGTAGCAGTTACTGAATGCAAGTACCCCCCATTGCCTACCAGGGAGAACAAATCATAATTCAAATTAACCTTACTGTGTAATGAAATTTTGTTACGTGTCATTATGTTACATTATATAATATCTATAAATCAATCCTAGCAAGCCATTTGCTTAAATGACAGGGTTTTTTTGTGTGACAGAGTGAAGCTAGAATCCTCCCTATGATTAATTTTTCAAATAACAGTGAAGTACAAAGTGGAAAACATATAATTTTGTCAAATGACAGCATTTTGGATCCTCAAAGTAATTCACTATGTTTAAGAACCAATAGAGATGACTCTTCAGCAATATATATCATGTAATTTAATTATAACAAGGACGTTGGTTTTGCCTGACAGCCTTCTGGAGGGAAATATGCCCAAGTGCCCACAAAGCCAGCTGTCACACTTTTTCCCCTTCTCCTGGACCAGATGAAAAAATGTGCGATACTTTCTATAATGAGTGTCATTCTGTATTTCCAGAATCTCAAAGCAGTTTGTTTGCAGTTTACCAAGAACATTTCCAGGTTTTTCAGTTAAAAAATGTATCTATAAGTATTTTGATGTTGTAAAGTGTTATGTTTCATCAGAAGGTGTTGCTTTAAAAGGTTTTCAATTGATTGTTTTAAATGTTTCAAAATTAATCAGGCATATTGCTTCTCTGTCATCATTTTGTTTTTCCAGCAATTGTATTATACATATATCTTATTGTCAAAGTAAAGCTTTCAAATAAGATTGGTTTTACATTTCCAAGCCAATCTTTTTCAAGATGTCATGAGGAAAACAAAAAACAAAAGAAGAGAAAATGCAATCTTTTAGGGGAAGCTACTAGTTTTTGCAATTGTTTGCTTCTTTCATACTCAGATACTTCCCACATTTTTAAAGGGCACAATTACAGAAAAGTGAATTGGGCCTGATTCACCATCACTTTTTGCTAGTTTTATGTTGAGTAAGTGTTGCTTTTAATGGCATTACAAAGGCATAAAACTAAAATAAGGCAGTAGTAATTCAATTCCAACACACATACCAGGTAGTAAAAATGTCTGTAGGGAAAGAGCTTTAAATATATTTAGATAAATAGATGCTTCAACCAATCAACACACACAGGTTTATGACTATCCCTGATCCATGGGAAACTTCTCATCACTGTCACTGGGAGTTGTGAATGTGTGAATAGAGGGTAGGCTATGCCTCTCAGAGATCATAACATCTTTAGCATTTTGGTTTTGCTTCTTTGTCTTTCTTGACATTGCTGGAGAAACCAGATTTGCAAAACAGGAATGCATACACAGTTTAGTCCTCAGGTTGCTCAGTAATTCCTAGCAGCCAAATTCATTCCTGGTGCAGCTCCATCTGTTCCCAATGAAATTACATGTGGTGAATTTTGCCCAAAGTGTTTAAAAGCCTGAGGAGCCATCAACTTTTTTTAAATTTTGGAGACACTACCAAGATGAGAAAGAGAGGGGCTAATGATATAATTTGGGAGGCAATGGATAAGAAAAGGATTTAATTAAGGGTAATGGGAAAGCATTAAGGCAATGGAAATTTGCCAGTAGGTTGATTTAAAAACATATACATTTTCTCAGTGCTCTGACCAATTTAACAGTTCAGTAGTCATCAGAATAATGTTGGAGCCCCACTGTTTGAAGCAATTAAATGCATGTGTTTCAAACAGAAAAAAACATATAAACCAGAAACAGAAGATGACACAGGTCTGTTTCATCACCAAGTGTTTCTAGTTTGAAATCCCAGCATGATGGCAATGCTTGGCAAAACACAGTAATGTTGCAGATTAGTTGGGTTATTAATTTGTCATCTCGGATGCTCATTTCTTTGGTTTAAAGTTTGTTTACAACTGATCTGACAAAATATAGTTAAGTGCAGAATGTAATTTCAAGTTCCTTAAATGTAAACCCTTTTTTCCCTTCAGTTGTTTGATTTTCTTCTTATCTTCAAGCAAATTACAATTAAATATAGTCTTGAAATAGTGAAGAAAGCAATAACATTTTCAAAAGAGCTACATAAATTGGAAGAATAATCATCAATATAAAAAAATGCAGGGTCCTATACTGTATCATTGGATCAAAAATACTTTAAAAACTATATACATAAATTTATAGCTGCTTATTTACATCCCATTCCACGAGTATTTAATACCATTGATTTCCCCATTTCGAAAGACCATTAAAGGACAAGACAGACATACATGCTTTTGAGAGAAATTATTGAGTGGGATGTTAAAAAGTTAGCAGATTAGAAAGGCTACTTGCAAGAGACAGGCATACAGAGTTAACGAAGTGTGTTCCCTACAATCCGTCAGTTGTCACATTGCAGCTATCTGGTGATAAAATCAATATAAATGCTGTCAGATACACAACATTACTTCATCGGGAACTCTAGCCTCAATATGTCATCATACAGGTATTTAAGCATTGGACCAAATTGTATACAAAGCTTAATGTGCCTCTGAGCTTGTAAACACTGACAAAAGATTTATTTATTTTGCAATTTTGTTTGCTTTCAGCACACCTCTGTATTCATCTTAGCAGTTATCTTCCTGAGGGGGAACTTTGTAACCAAGACCTTCCCAACACACTTCAGTCAAGAGAAATCACTGTTTTAATCAATTTAATCAATTTCAATACTGATAGAAAAACTTAAAATTCAGGTGTTTTAAGAGATGTTTTTCCTTTATTATTTCTCACGACAAAAAGTGATTTTGGAGCTGTACACTGAACTTATTTTTCCATCCTCTCCTTTTTAAAATTGTGATTTTGTGCAGACTGGTGACTCTGACACTATTCATGTAAAAAAACAAATCCAAAAAGTATACATAGGCTGAACATGAATTTAAACTGAAATCAGATTAAACCAGAACACAGCATCTTTAGGTAGAGAAAAACAATTCTTATTTGAATATGTGCTCTTTGCTGATTTGAGAAGGGCATTGCTTGCAAAACGCATTATAGATAGTTGATTATTACAGCTGTCAGTGGGACAAAACGATAAAAGGACCCCAAATGAACTGTTTAGATCTTCTTGCAAAGATTACTATATGTCTGACCTTTTGAGCAGGACTCTGACATGAGAAGAGACAGATAGGAGGAAAAAGACCTCCTTATCTCAGATATCATTACCTTTAATGCTTACAGTCATGAGTCAAATCAAGAAAAAGCAGCATAAGAAATTACACTGCATATGATGGTTCTTAATATTAATGTTGAGCCTAGCACAGGACCGGTACAGAATGCATAACATTTCTCTGTTGGTCTGTTTCCAAGAGAAATGTTAGCCATTTCTTACTTCTCTGCTCTTATCCTGTTCCTCACAAAACCTCTGAAACCACTTGATCTAGTCCCTCTCAGCACTTCCTCAGCCTCCTTCAGTCATTTCCTGCTAGTGTAGACTTTGCCCATAGACTCTTCTACATCAGTAGTATACCCTTCATAGCATGTTCAGTAATATACCTTTAGTCATGGTTTAACCCCAGTCGGCAACTAAACACCACACAGCTGCTCACTCACCCCCCTGCTCCCAGTGGGTGGGGGAGAGAATCGGGAAAAAAAACAGTAAAACCTGTGGGTTGAGGTAAAGGCAGTTTAATAGGAGAGCAGAGGAAGAGAAAGTAATAATAATAGTAATGATAAAAGAATATTCAAAACAAGTGATGCAGAATGCAATGGCTCACCACCTGCTGATCATGCCCAGCCAGTCCCTGAGCAGCGATCACTGCCCCTGGGCAACTCCCTCCAGTTTATATACTGAGCATGACGTCATATGGTATGGAATAGCCCTTTGGTCAGTTTGGATCAACTATCCTGGCTGTGTCCCCTTCCAGCTTCTTGTGCACCTGGCAGAGCATGAGAAGCTAAAAAGTCCTTGACTACTATAAATAATACTTAGCAACAACTAAAACATCGGTGTGTTATCAACATTATTCTCATCCTAAATGCAAAACACAGCACTATGCCAGCTACTAGGAAGAAAATTAACTCTGTCCCAGCCAAAATCAGGACAGTATCCACCCCTTATTCTATACCATCTACGTTATGCACAGGTCCTACCCATTCCAAAACATTCCAATTAATCACTACCACTTTTCCTGTCTTTTGATATATATACACAGATATCATTCCCTTAGCCTATGGGCCACCCCTCTAAAATGTCCTTTGAGTTCATTCAGTCCATGACTTTGGGCTCCATTTTTCATAACAGTCCTTCAGGGCAGGAGAGATGGTGTGCAGTGTTGGACTGTTGCATGCTGAGGCCTGTTCTGGTTCTATTCAATCCGTAAAATTGAAGTGGTTCAGGTGGATCTGGACTGGCAACGTAAGAGTGAATTATTTATAGCCTGGTGGGCCCATGACACTTCAGGCCATCAGGGAAGAGATCCAACACATAGATGGGCTTGTGATCGAGGGGTGGACTTAACTATGGACAGTACTGCACAGGTTATTCATGAATGCAAAATATGCAGTGCAATCAAGCAAGCCAAGTGGTTCAAACCTCTCTGGTATGGTGGGCTTTGCTCTGTTTCATCAAAGTTCATTCTTCATTAATCTGCTTGATTCTTACTGTAATACTGTTGATATGGCACATAGAAACCATAAAAGAGATGACATACAGTTTTATATAGCAAGTAACATCATACAATTCAGTTCATTGGCGATTTTCACCCAAAATCAAATTACCTTGAGGTACACACTGGACTTGCCCATCCTTCCACATCACCCACCACATGCACCCAGGTCCTTGAGCAAAAGTAATCCCACGGATGGGTTGCCCTTTTCCTGGGGCAGGAATAACCCAGTCTGTCTTCCCCAGCATATTTTTAATGTGCACTACAGGGACTTTATTTCCTTATACAGTACGTAAAATTTTGATTGGGCAGGGCCAGCTCGATTGGCAGATCCCCTAGTGTTGACTAACCAGGTGGCTTTTGCTAAATGTGTATCCCAATGTCTGCATGTCCCTGCACCCATTGCTCTCAGTGTAGTCTTTAACAGTCCATTGTATCGTTTGATTTTCCCAGAGGCTGGTGCATGACAGGTGTCCTGGTTTTGGCCAGGATAAAGTTAATTTTCTTCCTAGTAGCTGGCATAGTGCTGTGTTTTGCATTAGTATGACAATAATGCTGATAACACACTGATGTTTTAGGTGTTGCTAAGTACTGCTTATGCTAGTCAAGGACTTTTCAGCTTCTCATGCTCTGCCAGGTACACAAGAAGCTGGGAGCAGGCACAGCCAAGACAGTTGATCCAAACTGACCAAAGGGCTATTCCATACCATATGACATCATGCTCAGTATAGAAACTGGGGGGAGTTGGCCACGGGGCAGTGATCGTTGCTTGGGGACTGGCTGGGCATCAGTTGGCTGGTGGTGAGCAGATGCATCACTTTCCTCCCCACCCCCGGGTTTTGTTTCTCTCTCTCTCCTTGTTCTCCTTTTCATTATAGTTTTTATTACTATTATTATTACTATTATTATTATTATTATTTTATTTCAATTATTAAACTGTTCTTATCTCAACCCAGGAGTTTTCTCACTTTTGCCATTCTGATTCTCTCCCTCATCCCACTGTGGGGGGAGGGTGAGGGAGTGGCTGTGTGGTGTTTGGCTGCTGACACAGGTTAAACCACAACAGTCCTTTTCGGTGCCCAATGTGGGGCATGAAGGGTTTGAGATAATAATGGATTAACCACAGCTTATTAAGGAATTTGCATCTGTTAATAGTTGCAGGTCACGATATTGACTCATCTGTACTTGATACTATTTTACCTGATCTGCACCGTGCTCCTTTTCTTGCTGTACATGTTAAACGCTGGTGTTGGTTATGCAGTTTGCTATGCTCTGCAGTGATTAGTGATGTTTTGCCTGGGACATTTGTTATTAAAACACTGGCCTTGAACTTCATCTGTTATTTGGGTTTTGTACTGAAACAATTAATGTACTTCGGGTACCACCTCATGGAGACAATTAGCAATTATACTTCTTAGAGGTTCTTATGGAGGAAATACAGAATGCCACCTTCGCTACCTTCTTCTATGATGTTTCCTCCTTCATTACAATAGCTTTTCAGTATTTTGAATTTCCTTGAACAGTTAAGATACTTCTATTGGTATCTCTTGGGAATATTGTTTTGGTTTTGTCTAAGGTTGATAAGCAATTTAAGAATATCTACCCCAAGGCTGGATAGTTATGAGTGGCATGGTGTGTGGGATAGCATGGCCAAATGCCTGGGATAGTGGGCACCTCCAGTGTCTTGGAACTTCACCCCTGAACAAGTGCAGAATCCCAAAAACTTAGTAGAGTATTTGGAAAAAGTATGCTGTCACCCTCGCCATTCCAGAGAGACATAAATCACTGCAATGTGCTGGAGCCTGGCCCATGTCTACTGGGCCCTGTTCAGTACTATTCAGAACCCTCAAGGGAAAGAGAAGGTCTCTGGATCTGACGATAAAATGACAGGCACCATGGCTACTCCAACCCTGGCCACAGGCACTGCAGCTGCTCCAATCCCAGCCACAGGCACTGCAGCTACTCCAGGGAACCAACCCGTGTTGGTATCAGTCGCCCCTATACACAAGAAGAAATCTTGGAAGCGAAAGTCAGCTCATTTAGAAAGGGAAGATGAAAAAAAAAGGGCCATCACAAGGAGAGGAGGAGGAAGAGGAAGAACTCATAAATGAGTTTATCGTTGAGTGAGCTGTGAGATATGCAAAAAGATTTCAGTCATTGTCCAGCTGAGCATATTGTCACCTGGCTGCTCTGATGCTGGGACAACAGGGCAACTAGCCTGGAATTAGAGGGTAAGGAAGCCAAACAGCTGGGATCCCTTTCTAGGGAAAGAGGCATTGACAAAGCGATTGGAAAAGGAGCGCAAGCCCTCAGCCTCTGGAGGTGACTTCTGTCAGGTATGAAGGAAAGGTACACTTTCAAGGAAGATGTTATATACCATCCAGGCAAGTGGACCACAATGGAGAGATGTAGCCCATACCTGAGGGAATTAGCCATGCTGGACATGATTTATAGTGACTCAACAAGCAAGTATAGTGGCTCAAGCTGCACCAGGGGAGATTTAGATTGGATATTAAGAAAACTTTCTTCACAGAAAGGGTAGTCAAGCATTGGAACAGGTTGCCCAGAGAGGTGGTGGAGTCACCATCCCCGGAAGTGTTCAAAAAACGGGTAGGCATGGCACTCTAGGACATGGTTTAGTAGGCATGATGGTGTTGGGTTGATGGTTGGACTGATGATCTTAGAGGTCCTTTCCAATCTTAATGATTCCTAGTTTTTACTTTCATTAAAAATAATCCAGCCACTAAGCCAGGAAACACGAAATTGCTAGTCTACCCTTACTTGGTTTAGTGGTGCACTTGTAATGTTAGGTTAATGGTTGGACTGGATGATCTTAAAGGTCTTTTCCAACCTAAATGATTCTATGATTCTATGAATTATCCAAAGATCCAGATGAAGTCCAATGCACATGACGCATGTGGTGGAGTCGGTACAGAGCGCACGAGCGTCGTATGCAAACTCGTTGGTATTAATGACCTAGAAAGATGAAGAGGCACCAACAGTGGATGAAGTGGTTAGCCAACTCCAGGAATACAAAGAAAGTATCTCTTCCTCCTTCATCTCGGCTGTGGAGAAACTGTCCCGGGAGGTCCAGCAACTCAAAGAGAACAGGTCCTATCCTCCACCTATACGGACCAATATCTCAGCTATTAGGGTTCAGCATTCTTCTGCTGAAGAGAGAGCATATAAAGGATACACACCATGGGGCACCCTGTGGTTTTACTGCGTGACCATGGAGAGGACATGAGGAAGTGGGATGGACAACCTACTTTGACCCTAGAGGCACAGGTACATGAGTTGCAAGGAAAAACAGTCACACAAGGGGGTTCTTCCAGGAAAACTGCTGCTCCAGTTTCCAGTGGGCAGTTCCCCAGACAGAGTAGAAGGGCTGATCTTACTCTGATCTTAATAAAGGGACTCCTGACTCATATGTACAGGAAGTGAATAATGAATACTATGACCAGGATTAGAGGGGCCCTGCCTCCAGCCAGGTGGAGGAAAGGGACAGTCGGGTTTACTGGACTGTGTGGATTCGATGGCCTGGAACAACAGACCCACAGGAGTATAAGGCTCTGGTGGACACTGGTGCACAGTGTACCCTAATGCCATCAAGCTATAGAGGGGCAGAACCCATCTGTATTTCTGGAGTGACAGGGGGATCCCAACAGCTAACTGTACTGAAAGCCGAAGTGAGCCTAACTGGGAATGAGTGGCAGAAGCACCCCATAGTGACTGGCCCAGACGCTCCATGCATCCTTGGCATAGATTACCTTAGGAGAGGGTATTTCAAGGACCCAAAAGGATATACATGGCCTTTTGATGTAGCTGCCTTGGAGACAGAGGAAGTTAAACAGCTGTCCACCTTGCCCAGTCTCTCAGAGGACCCTTCTATTGTGGGGTTGGTGAGGGTTAAAGAACAGGTGCCAATCGTTACCACAACAGTGCACCGGCGGCAATATCGCACCAACCGAGACTCCCTGATTCCCATCCATAAACTGATTCATTGACTGGAGAGCCAGGGAGTAATCAGCAAGATTCGCTCACCCTCTAAGAGTCCCATATGGTCCGTGTGAAAGTCTAATGGGGAGTGGAGACTAACAGTGGATTATAAAGGCCTGAACAAAGTCATGCCACCGCTGAGTGCTGCCATGCCGGACATGCTAGAAATTCAGTATGAACTGGAGTCAAAGGCAGCCAAGTGGTATGCACAATTAATATTGCTGATGTGTTTTTCTCAATCCCTTTGGCAGCAAAGTCCAGGCCACAGTTTGTTTTCACTTGGAGGGGTGTTCGGTACACCTGGAATCAACAGCCCCAGGGGTGGAAGCACAGCTCCACCATTTGCCATGGACTGATCCAGACTGCATGGGAACAGGGTGAAGCTCCAGAACATCTGCAGTATATTGATGACATCATTGTATGGGGCAATACAGCAGAAGAAGTTTTTGAGAAGGGAAAGAAAATAGTCCAAGTCCTACCGAAGGCCGGTTTTGCCATAAAACAAAGTAAGGTCAAGGGACCTGCACAGGTGATCCAATTTTTAGGAAGAAAATGGCAAGATGGACGTCGTCAGATCCCAATGGATGTGATCAACGAAATAACAGCTATGTCCCTACCAACCAGCAAAAAGGAAACACAAGCTTTCTTAGGCATTGTGGGTTTTTGGAGAATGCCTATTCCAATTTATTCCAATATTACAGTCAGATTGTAAGCCCTCTCTATCAAGTGACCCGGAAGAAAAGTTTCAAATGAGGCCCTGAGCAACAACAGGCTTTTGAACAAATTAAACGGGAGTTAGTTCATGCAGTAGCCCTTGGGCCAGTCCAGGCAGGGCAGGATGTAAAAAATGTGCTCTACACCGCAGTCGGGGAGAAAGGCCCTACCTGGAGCCTCTGGCAGAAAGCACCAGGGGAGAGTCGAGGTCAGCCCTTAGGGTTTTGGGGTCGGGGATATGGAAGATCCGAAGCCTGCTATACTCCAACTGAGAAAGAGATATTGGCAGCATATGAAGGGGTTCGAGCTGCTTCGGGAGTGGTTGGTACTGAAGCACAGCTTCTGCTGGCACCCCAACTGCGGGTGCTGGGCTGGATATTCAAAGGGATGGTCCCCTCTACACAAGTGATGCCACATGGAGTAAGTGGGTTGCATTAATCACACAACGGGCTCGAATAGGGAACTCCAGTCACCCAGGAATCTTGGAAGTGATCATGGACTGGCCAGAAGGCAAAAACTTCAGAATATCACCAGAGGAGGAGGTGACACGTGCTGAAGAGGTCCCACTGTATAATAAATTGCCAGAAATTGAGAAGCAATATGCCCTGTTCACTGATGGGTCGTGTCGCCTTGTGGGAAAGCATGGGAGGTGGAAAGCTGCTGTGTGGAGTCCTATATGACAAGTCGCAGAAACTGCTGAAGGAGAAGAGGAATTGAGTCAGTTTGCAGAGGTGAAAGCTATCCAGCTGGCTTTAGATATTGCTGAATGAGAAAAGTGGCCAGTACTTTATCTCTGTACTGACTCATGGGTGGTGGCAAATGCCCTGTGGGGGTGGTTGCAGCAATGGAAGCAGAGCAACTGGCAGCGCAGAGGCAAACCCATCTGGGCTGCCCCATTGTGGCAAGATATTGCTGCCCGGGTAGAGAACCTGGTTGTAAAAGTTTGTCACGTAGATGTTCATGTACCCAAGAGTCAGGCCACTGAAAAACATCAAAACAACCAGCAGGTGGATCAGGCTGCTAAGATTGAAGTGGGTCAGGTGGATCTGGACTGGCAACATAAGGGTGAACTATTTATAGCCTGGTGAGCCCATGACACCTCAGGCCATTAAGGAAGAGATGCAACATATAGATGGGCTCGTGATCAAGGGGTGGACTTGACTGTGGACAGTATTGCAAAGGTTATTCATGACTGTGAAATATGCGCTGCAATCAAGCAAGCCAAGCGGTTCAAACCTCGCTGGTATGGAGGATGATGGCTGAAATATAAATATGGGGAGGCCTGGCAGATTGATTATATCACACTCCCACAAACCTGCCAAGGCAAGCACTATGTGCTCACCATGGTGGAAGCAACCACCATATGGCTGGAAACATATTCCATGCCCTGTGACACCACCCAGAACACTATCCCGGGCCTTGAAAAGCAAGCCCTGTGGTGACATGGCACCCCAGAAAGAATCAAGTCAGACAATGGGACTCATTTCCAAAACAACCTCATAGACACCTGGGCCAAAGCACATGGCATTGAGTGGATAATATATCACATCCCCTATTGTCGTGGTTTAGCCCATGTCGGCAACCAAGCACCACACAGCTGCTCACTCACCCTTCCCCCTCCCCGATGGGATGGGGGAGGGAATCAGAAGGGCAAAAGTAAGAAAACTTGTGGGTTGAGATAAGAACAGTTTAATAATTGAAATAAAATTACAACAATAATAATAGTCATAAAAGGAGGGAGAAAAAAAAAAGAGAACAAAGAGGGAGAGAGAAACAAAACCCAGGGAAAAAAAAAAAGTGATGCAACTGCTCACTACCCACCAACCAGTGTCCAGCCAGTCCCCGAGCAGCAATTGCTGCCCTGTGGCCAACTCCCCCCAGTTTATATACTGAGCATGACATCATATGGTATGGAATAGCCCTTTGGTCAGTTTGGATCAACTGTCTTGGCTGTGCCTGCTCCCAGCTTCTTGTGTACCTGGCAGAGCATGAGAAGCTGAAAAGTCCTTGACTAGCATAAACACTACTTAGCAACACCTAAAACATCAGTGTGTTATCAGCATTATTGTCATACTAAATGCAAAACACAGCACTATGCCAGCTACTAGGAAAAAAATTAACTCTATCCCAGCTGAAACCACAACACCTTTATCAGATAAGTCAAAGGACCTTTTAAACAAAATGAAATACAAATTTAAAGCAAAATACTTCAGCCCCAAATTAAATAATATTTTTTAAAAATCCTTCAAAGTTGCAAATCCTTCTACTGCACGAAAAATTTTTGTTCACGTGTTCCCATTCATCTGCCTAGGTTTCTCTTTTACCTGTATCTTCATTTGCTAATATCATCTCCCCTGTCATTGTTAAGGGCTGTCCTTACAATTTCTGTTATATGGACGACTTTGTATCTCTTCATCTAAAGATAGGTTTTAGCAATCCAGATCTGAAGCACTTGATACCCATCCACCATTTTCCTGTTTCCTAAAGCAAGACATTCTGTGTTTTAGGAAGATGATAGGGTAATGTGTAAGAGCCATTATATTCTCTTCTAGGCTGAACACATTTCAAGACTTCAAAACTGTGATAATAGCTCCTATGGTCTGCCATAGGGTCTACCATCCCATCTGCGTGCATTACCAATATTGTTTCCACTGGTTTTGCTCACTGCTTTTCAGTGTGAACTTGTTTGAAATCTAGAGATAATAACTAAGCATGTAAAGCCATGGACAATGGTTTATTTTAATGACTATAAATGGCAGTGATGTTCATTAGTGCCAAGAATAACTAGGATCAGTGTACCATGCATTCCTTCACTTACTTTCCCACCATGGTCCCCAAGAGAAATGGAAAACATGAAGATAGATATTTCACCCCTCTACTGCAATAAATATGCTAAGCTGAACCTTTGAAGGATGAAAATCATGTCCCAGGAAGCAATACTGACAAGTTTAAAGTAATTTTCCTCCACTGATATTCTACTGCAGGTCAGCAGAAGTTTCCTATCCTTTTAGCTCATGTTGGAGGTGGTCTTATCTGGTGTGGTTTAGTCAACTGTGGAGATCAAAGCTGCCTCCCAACTGATTTCTACAAACCTCTTCCACTGTATTCTGCTCTCAGCTACTATGGTGCCCTCTGCCTGCTGGGACCCTGTGCCATGCCCAGTTCCCCACCACTGCTCCCCTCACTGCCACACCTGTGATGGCTCTCCTGTCCCTCCTCTCTCCCCTGATCCTCATCCTCTCCATACAGGAGCCTCCACCCATGTCCTTCCAGGTTGTCTTGTCCTTGGCCCAAATCAAGAAGTAGTGATAAACTTGCTACCATATCCAATAAAGCTCAAAAATAACATCATTCCACATGGACATTTCAGCGCATCTGTTCTGCCCTGGCAGGTCAACTCATTTTATGAGTCACCTGCCACAATTTTATTTTATCTCAGTGAAGCCAGAAGCGACAGAAATGGCAGGAACCTGCTTCAAATGTCAACCTCATTAGGCTTTTAAACACATTACTTTAAATCAAAGTTATATATTTTTAGCACAAAGCATACCAATTTTATACTTGTTACAAGTCATGTGCTAGTATCCACTCACAAAGGTGAAATAAAGATGAGTACATAAATGAGGATAATTTTTATTTCCTATTAGGTTAGCACTTGCATTTGAACGGTGTTGTTCTCTATTCTCTTTTATGGCTAGTTTAGGTATGATCTTAGAGGAAAAAGAAAGAAAAGAAGTAACCCAGTCAACTTCCTGCACTTTTTATCCTGTATTTGAACTACAGTACCATCATCATGGCACATAATTTTACCTACATGAAAGTAACAATTACATAATTTTTCATTCCACCATGTGTTCTGGCTTCTGATTTTATTATTGCAATATTCTAATATTGATAGAATGATTTGTGAGCTGTTTTGTAATATTTTATTTCACCAAATGTAACCTACTGTTATTGTCTAATTTTTCTGGTATCATTGTGCTATACTGCTCTGATCCGTCTCACCAGCCAGGCTAGCTAAACGATGCCCAAAGGAACAACCCCCAGAAGGGTTTATATTCTTCATCTACCCAGTTAATGAAATACACATAACATAACGTCAACTAAAACAAAGAGTCAGAGGTCTATCCTAGATGCAAATAATGGCTCCAGGTTGAGTAAAAGAGGGAGCAAATCAGTATAAATTCCATCAAGACTGTGAAAAGCAGCTAGAAAAGAAGGCTTTTGTGAACAGAAATTGAAGTTCCTGAAGCTCAGTCACGCTGTCAGATGTTTAACTTCCTAGTGTGAGAGGAAGTCATTTAGCTGGGAGGGAATTAACAAAGAAATTGAAGTTTGAAATTGTTTCTCTTATCATCAAATTAGAATCATGCATGGAACAGACAGAGGGAAATAAGTTCAGAACATGAGAAACCATGAGCAGGAAGATTAGCATGTCTTCCCTAAGGTATAGATCCAGCAAAAGAAATACAGTGGGTTTTAAAGATCAGAGATAGAATTGTTGGGCATGAAAAGAAAAAAGATTTGAAGTATGAAACTTGTTTAAGCCAAATTCATTAGACAACTTTATACTTATATAAATAGTTCTACTTTTTCTAAATGTACTTTTCTAAGTATTGTTTGTTTGTCATAAAAGACACAAATTGAAGTAAGTTGCCCACAAATGTTTCTTAATTTAGTCGGTTTATAATATTATGCTGCTACTACACTAAAATTCAGCATCCTTTGCTTTTTTTGGGGGGGAAGGGAGGGCAAAGGAAACATTGCAATGAAGAACTGAAGAATGAAAATCAGCAGAGGTGAGTATGTCTGTGCACATTTCTGATCACCTGATGTATCAGTATCCCTTGTTGCTCTCTGCTAATGCACTTTACAAGCACTGAAAGCATTCTTATTAGGTGAAAGAATAAAGTAGCAACTTCCATTCAACTTCCAAACATTCCAGAAAAAGCTGAATACTCTGCCAATAGTACTGTCTCTGTGTCTGGCTGGATGAGCTGGCCTTATGGGATCAATGATACAAAGATTAGGCCAAATCATCACTGCAAAATCTCCTTTTATCAAGATTAAAGCTTCCCTTAGAAACTTTCTGGAAGGCTGCTGAAGAGCAGTTAGTTGACATTTCTGCACATGGGGTATGCATAAAGCCTGGAAATGATATCCATTCACAACAGCATTTGCATTTTTTCTTGGTTTTGAGATGTGGGTATCAGCTGAAGTACCTCTTGTGGCTTTCCCATCAGTAACTGCTGTGGAAATAAATACTACTGCAGGCCTGCCCTGCTACATTGCTTATGTAGATCATAGCTTTGGTGGTACTCCCATTGCCAGCAGTTCATAAGAAACCTTTACAGAGAAGTGTTATAGCAGCTTAACACTGATAATGTTTTGAACAGCTATGCATTTTCAAATGTTAAAAGCATTTAGAATTATTGCCTACTTCTTCCACTTATTAGCTTAAACATCAGTTTTACTTGGTTTTTATTAAACAAAATAAACTTTGTTTTGATGACATAATAATTTTTGGTGTGTTTAACTCTTCCATCTCTTTTTTTTCTCCCAAAGGAAAGCACAGCAAGAGAGTCAAGCATCCCTTTCCCCACCATTTAACATAAAATGCATTGATTTTTCTTCTTTTAAAATTTCAAGACATATTTCAACAAGATATTTCTTCAATAAAATAAGCATCAAAACCTTAATCTTATTTATGTTTTAAATTATTTGTGGTAAAGGAAAGATTCTCTTAACCATACACTTTATAGAAAGACGGCCAGCTCCAGGCGGCAAGACAGAAAGGATCACTGTTCAGACTGATAGACTGAGCAAAGCTCTTTTGTTAGGTATTTTAGTGCATGTACCTCTTGAATAGTCCCAAACTATCACTCTGAAGAAAGCCGTTGTCTTCCTGGAAAATGAAGAATTAATGCTTGAATGAAGCCTTCTGAGTCTTTTTAGTGAGTGGTTTCCGCTTGGGAGACCTGTGAGTGTACATGTGCTTGTGAACCCCAAGAGTGTGGTGTGTGCCTGAGCTAGTGACCTCCTGTCTGTGCCAGCCTCACAGGAGGAGGGGACATGGCTGTCAGTACTGGTGTGCGATCTGGGTCCTGTGTGTGGACTATACAGACTGGTACTGGTCTATACTAGGCTCCAGTGTGGCTGGAGGAGGTAGCTGATCTTAACACAGCTTAATTATATATAGAGAGAGAAAACTGTCAAAAAAAAAAAAAAAAAAAAAAGCCATTTTGTGTATCCATGTCAACATGCCAAGCCCAAACTAGATGTATGTGGAGAAGAATTTGTGGCCTCCATGTAACTCTCCGATACAGTCCCAGAGTGCTTCACTCCAGCTCCAGGGCCATGAATTTGAGGTGCTCCCCTGGTGCATGCTGAAGGCTTCTGCCAGCCAATACAGTCTGATGGCTACATAAAACCTTTGTGCGTCACCCAATGAGCCATTTCATCTAGTGCTAAGCAGTTTAATTACAAGAAAACCATGTTAGCCTAAACCTAGTGGTTGTACTTTTTCCCCCAATGAAGAACATTTTCTTGCTGAATTTTAAATGCCATGAGCTGTGTGGGTTTTTTGTGTGTGACATTCAAACTAAAGATGCTCCCGAAGATGCTCCCTTTTTTTCCCTTTGGGTGCTATGCTAATGGTTATTTTTTCGCCTTTTGTGTTTAGAGATGCCAAAACTTGTACCTATTGGCCCCTACTTCCATCAGGTTTTGGTTTAAATTACTGTTTTTAATGAGTCAGAGTAGACTTTTGGGTTATGTGTTTGAGCAACACTGGATTGCGCACTTTTTGCATGTCACCAAAGCAGGCATTGACAGAAACCATAGCTGCCACTCTGTCATCACACGACACTTACACTTTAACATATAGTGGCCACATCTACTTACAGAAACCTTACAGAAACTTTCACTTTTTGCACTGAATTCCAAAAAGAAGCCCTGTTCTTGCTGCAAAAATATTTCTTACCTGACACTCAGCTTCCCAGTTTCTCTTGTCCTCCAGGTCTGCTACTGAGGAGGAACATCATGCCTATGGCCACTTGTCCATCTGACTACATCTGACTACATTATGAATACATGCTATAAATTCCAGTTAAATTTAACTAAATGGGAGATTTTTGTCATTTTACACTAGAAAACAACTTTAGAAATGTGTGGGCAAATAAAAAATAAGACTGTTCAAATCTGTTTATAAAATCTCAATCACTGTCACTGTAATGTAAAAGCTTTGTTTTTTATGTACTTTAGTCTGAAACATTCACTGTCACTATTGCAGTTTGCAATTACAGTGAAGTGAGGCAGAAAATAGAAGTTCAAGAATGCATTAGAGTAATGAAGTTTGAACTATTATTTGAAAGGTTGTTGTTATTTTAATAAATATTTAATCTTCCTAGCTGCATGGATTCCTAATTGATCTTTAACTGTTATTGTTCCTGGACATTTCTCATCAACTTCTAATTGCTGTTTTAAGGCAATGGGGAATAGAGAGGATAATGTGCTGTGGTTGTGGGAGATTGTTACACTATACCATTGAAACACACTTAATAAAGAATTTTTAACAGCTCTTTGCTAGAAAGAGAAAACTGAAGTTCATATCAGCTACCATAATCTCTTTCTCAGAGCTCCATGGTCATAGAATGTTTCCAGGGATGGGGCCTCTACCACCTCTCTGGGCAACCTGTTCCAGTGCTTCACCACTCTCATTGTAAAAAATTTTTCTTATGTCTAGTCTAAATCTATTCCTCTTTAGTTTAAATCCATTATTCCTTGTCCTGTCACAACAGGCCTTGTTAAAAAGATTCTCCCCATCTTTCCTGGAGGCTCCCTTTAAGTACTGAAAGGCTGCAATAAGGTCTCCCTGCAGCCTTCTCTTCTCTAGGCTGAACAATCCCAACTCTCTCAGCCTGGCCTCATAGGAGGTCATATGCCAATAAACCATCACTAACAGTTTAGAATTTATATCCAGGTTAGATGAATATAGATTGTTAAAAGCTTTCCATATTAGTTGAGTGAAAACATTTCAGCGAAGACATCAAGGCAAAGGGCTCTGGAGTGGAGGATCGCGCCGGGGGACCCTTCCTAAGGCGGCAAAATCCACGGAGGCAAAAGCACAGGGAGAGAGAGGGCACCCCAGCCCCCCCCCGGCCCGAGCAGGAGCCGCTGACGTGCGGCAGCTCTGACTCAGCGTGGGTGGGGACAGGAGTGACGGCAGCCCAAATCCCTTCACATACAAAAGCAGCCTGCAGGGAGTGTGGCGAACAGGATGGGCAAACAGGGCATGGCGCGTCAGAAGGGCGTGGTGCGTCAGTTCACGCAGCAGTTCGCACAGACAGGGCGTGCAGGGAAGGCGAAGTCTCTCTCCCAGCTCAAGGGGTAAGCTCAGCTGGTGAGAAGGAGCCTAGCCGCGGCCATGGTATCCACCCGGCGGAAGGCTATATCCACCAGCCAAACAGGATGTATCAACCCAGACTGAGCTCCCAGGGAAACACACAGCCGTCCAGGTCTCCAGCTGCAGGGAGTGCCACCAGCTTGCACTGGAAACAGATGGCAGTGGAGGGGACAGCTCTGTACGGTGTGATCAGGTGAACTGTTTACTCAGCCTGGTGGCAGAGCTAAGAGACGAAGTAGATAGGCTACAGAGCATCAGGGAGTCTGAGCAGGAGACAGACTGGGGGAACCATGCTCTGACCTCCCAGAAACCTGAACAGGGACAGGCACCAGAAAAAGCCCGTTCTCAAAGGGCTCCAAGTGTCTTCCCCCCACCAGGATGTAGGCGGGATCTTAAAGGGAAGCAGCGAGTGGAAACAAGTTCACAATTGGGGCAGCAAACGAACCCTTTCCTTACCTGCCACATCTCCCCAGGTGCCTCTGCACAATAGGTATGAGGCTTTAGATGTGGAGGACCAGGCAGTGGGTGATGTGGATGTTGATCCATCTACACCAGATGACTCACCAAGACCAGAAAACCTACCCCCCATATTACTACTACCTCCTCAAGGAAGAAAAGATGGGTCATAGTTGTAGAAGACTCCCTTCTGCGGGGAACGGAGGGTCCCATATGCTGGGCAGACCCTTCTCATAGGGAAGTCTGCTGCCTCCCAGGAGCCCAGGTTAGAGACATCACTATGAAACTTCCCAGCCTGGTACAGCCCTTGCTACCCATTACTGCTCTTCCATGTGGGTGGTGATGAAGTTGCAGTATGTAAGCCAAGGGTGATTAAAAGAGACTTCGGGGCCTTGGGATGGTTAGTGAGGGAATCTGGGGCACAGGTTATTTTTTTCCTCCCTCCTTCCAGATATGGGCAGTGACATTGGAAGGAACAGGCAGGCCCAATCTATTAATACATGGCTCCATGGCTGGTGCCACCACCACAACTTTAGGTTTTTTTGACAATGGGATGGCCTACATGGCGCCAGGCTTGCTGGCATCAAATGGGAGCCACCTTTCTCAAAGGGGAAAGAGGGTCTTTGCTCAGGAGCTCACGGGGCTCATTGACAGGGCCTTAAACTAGATGTGAAGCAGGAGGGGGAACATATCAGTCTTGCCTGTGACAAGCTGTGGGATGGTACACAACGGTTAGAGGGATGGGGTGCTACTATGAGCCCTCAACCTGTTGCCAAGAGGTGTGCTGGGGACACTGCAGCACAGTCAAAGTCTTGCAGAGATGAGCTGGGGTCTCCTGAGGTAGTAGGAGCCAACAAGGAAACCACTGTGAAACACCCCAAGGGAAACAAGGGATGTTCCACTAAGAATGTGACATGGCCAGCAGCCCAGTTGAAATACCTCTACATGAATGCACACAGCATGGAGAACAAACAGCATGGAGTTGGAAGCTACTGTGCTGCTAGAAAGCTACAACCTGATTGCCATAACTGAAACTTGGTGGGATGAATCCCATGACTGGAATGTGGCTATTGATGGCTACAGGCTGTTCAGAAGAGACAGGTGAGGAAGGAGGGGCAGAGGTGTTGCCCTCTACATAAAGAAATTGATACAATATGGAGAGCTGTCCCTGAAGAATAGCCACGAGCAAGTCAAAAGCTTATGGGTAAGAATCAGAGACAGAGGTTCCCTTTACCTTGTGGTTGGTGTTTACTATAGGCCTCCTGATCAAGGAGAGCCTACTGACGAAGCCTTCTTCCTCCAGCTCCAGGAGGCATCACTCTTGCAGACTCTCATCCCACTGGGACCAACCACCCTGACATTTGCTGGAAAAGTAACACAGCAAGCTGTAGGCAATCCAGGAGGTTCCTAGAATGCATTGAGGATAACTTCCTAAGGCAGGTGCTAGACACCCCTACCGAGGGGATGCAGTACTGGACCTGATGGTCACCAATGCAAGTGAGCTCATCAGTGGCATCAAGACTGGAGGCAGCCTGGGCTGCAGTGATCATGCATTGGTGGAGTTCACAATCCTGAAGAATATGGGAAAAGTGAGGAGTTTAGTCAGGACCCTAAATTTTAGGAAAGCAAACTTCCAGCTCTTCAAGGAGTTAGTCAGAAGGACCCCCTGGAAATGGTCCTCAGGGACAGGGGAATGGAACAGAGCTGGCAGATCTTTTAAGGACACCTTCCATAGAGTGCAAGAGCTCTCAGTCCCCAGATGAAAGAAATCAGGCAAGGAAGGCAAGAGACCAACATGGCTGAGTCGAGACCTGCTGGTCAAACTAAAGAGCAAGAGGGAACTGCACAGGCAGTGGAAGCAGGGACAGGTGTTCTGGAAAGAGTACAGGGATGCTGCCCAGTTGTGTAGGGAGGGGGTCAGGAAGGCCAAAGCACAGCTGGAGCTGAATTTGACAAGGGATGCAAAGAATAACAAGAAGGGCTTCTACAGGTATGTCAATCAGAAAAGGAAGGTTAAAGAAAGCATACCCCCCTGATAAACAAGAATGCTGACCTAGTATCAACAGACGAGGAGAAGGCTGAGATACTCAACATTTTTGCCTTAGTCTTCACTGGCAACCTCTCTCCTCACCCCTCCTGAGTTGATGGACTGAAAGATGGGGACCAGGGGGGTAAAGCCCCTCCCACTGTAAGGGAAGATCAGGTTCAAGACCACCTGAGGAACCTCAATGTACACAAGTCTATGGGACCTGATGACATGCATCCCAGAGTCCTGAGGGAATTGGCTGATGGAGTTGCCAGGCCTCTCTCCATCATATTTGAAAAGTCATGGCAGTCAGGTGAAGCCCCTGGTGACTGCAAGAAGGAAAACATTGTGCTCATTTTTAAAAAGGGAAGAAAGGAGGACCCTAGGAACTACCGACCTGTCAGCCTCAACTCTGTGCCTGGGAAGATCATGGAACAGATCCTCCTAGAAACTATGCTTAAGCACATGGAGGACAGGGAGGTGATTCGAGACAGCCAGCACAGTTTCACCAAGGGCAAGTCCTGCCTGACTAACCTAGTGTCTTTCTATGACAGAGTGACTGCATCAGTGGACAAGGGAAAACCAACAGATGTCATCTGTTTGGACTTCTGTAAAACGTTCGACACAGTCCCCCACAACATCCTTCTCTCTAAATTGGGGAGATATGGGTTTGATGGGTGGACTGTTCGGTGGATAAGGAATTGGTTGGATGGTCACATCCAGAGGGTCGTGGTCAACAGCTCAATGTCCAAATGGAGATAAGGGACAAGTGGAGTCCCTCAGAGGTCCATACTGGGACCAGTGCTGTTTAATATCTTCATCAATGACATAGGCAGTGGGACTGAGTGCACCCTCAGCAAGTTTGCAGACAACACCAAGCTGAGTGGTGCAGTTGACACACCAGAAGGACGAGATGTCATCCAAAGGGAGGTACCTGGACAAGCTGGAGAGGTGGGCCTGTGTGAACTTCATGAGGTTCAACAAGGCCAAGTGCAAGGTCCTGCACCTGGGACAGGGCAACCCCCAGTATCAATACAGGCTGGGGGAGGAAGGGATTGAGAGCAGCCCCACAGAGAAGGACTTGGGGGTACTGGTGGATGAAAAGCTGGACACGAGCCAACAGTGTGCACTTGCAGCCCAGAAGGCCAACTGTATTCTGGGCTGCATCAAAAGAAGCGTGGTCAGCAGGTTGAGGGAGGTGATTCTGCCCCTCTACTCTGCTCTGGTGAGACCCCACCTGGACTACTGCATCCAGCCCTGGAGCCCTCAGCACAAGAAGGTCATGGACGTGTTGGAGTGGGTCCAGAAGAGGGCCACAAAAATGATCTGAGGGCTGGAGCACCTCTCCTACGAGGACAGGCTGAGGGAGTTGGGGTTGTTCAGCCTGGAGAGGAGAAGGTTCCGGCGGGACCTTATTGCAGCCTTTCTGTACTTAAAAGGGGCCTATAGGAAGGATGGAGGCAATCTTTTTAGCAAGGCCTGTTGTGACAGGACAAGGAGTAATGGTTTTAAGCTAAAGAAGAATAGATTTAGACTCGATATAAGGAAGAAATTTTTTACAATGAGGGTGGTGAAGCACTGGAACAGGTTGCCCAGAGGGGTAGTGGAGACCCCATCCCTGGCAACATTCAAGGTCAGTTTGGATGGGGCTCTGAGCAACCTGATCTAGTTAAAGCTGTCCCTGCTCACTGCAGAGGGTTTGGGCTAGATGACCTCTAAAGGTCCCTTCCAACCCAAAGCATTCTGTAATTCTGTGATTCATGGAAACTCATGAGATGTATAGAAAGAAAAATCATTAGTATCAATCTATATTATTTTAATAAATAATATTTTCATGTTTTGAATCTGGCTGGGATGGAGCTAATTTTCTTCATAGCAATCCTTACAGTGCTGTGCTTTGCATCTGTGACCAAAACAGGGTTGATGACACACCAGTGTTTTGCTGATTGCTGAGCTGTTCTAGCACAGTGTCAACTTTTTTGTCAAATTTTTATCTTCTTTTTCCCACTCTGCTCCCCCAATGAGTAGGTTGGGGATGGGCAAGAGGTTGGGAGGAGACACAGCCCTAAGAGCTGACCCCAACCAACCAAAGGGGTATTCCGCATCACATGTAGTCACACTCAGCAGTAAAAGCTCAAGGAAGGGAGGAGGAAGCGGGCGGACACGTGTGGTGTGTACGGAAGGGTTAAAAGATGGAATTTTGGTCCGTGGATGGACACTAGGTGAGAAGTAGATAGCCGAGGAGTGCAGTTAGCACAGGAGACAGATAATTTATTGTTTGAAATGCTGACCATAGAGATAAAAAGCTGAGAAATGTTAGGGAGGATGTGCAGCTGTGAAGATACAAGGTACAGCTCACGATTTTGCTTGCTTTGCAGTCATCCTGTTATTGGCTTGAGCATAGACGATACGTGACTGCTGGATTATGGTAATATGCCGCGTGAACAAAGCCCATGAACCAATAGATGGGATGACTGTCACGTGCAGCGCACCTGGCCAGCAGGCGCACACGCCATAGGCTCCCTTTGTTGCAACCGAGGAGCGTTTTCGGCACTCGCTGGCCACATATGTCAAAACCCGTTTCCTCTGCCATATAAATACCGGGATTTCCTGAAGAGGGGTGGGCAGGTGTATGGCGAGGTCACCGTTGCCTCCATGGGGACACCCGTGTAAAGCTGGCACCTACCGACCACTGGGCTGAGCTCGCAGCGCAAGACGGCACAAGAATGTACGGATGGACCATCTTCCTCACAGTCCTCGGGTCGGTAAGACTATTGCTTTGCTGAACGCTTGTAGTGTAGTTAATAAAACCTTTTGTGCTGCTAGATAGTCTGTGTGTGCATGCCATTCTTTCCCCAGGAATCCTCGAAACCACTCTAAAACACGTGGTTATGGCATTTGCCTCCCAAGTGACTGTTACGCATAATGAACTCCTGCTTTCCTGGAAATGGCTAAACATCTGCCTGCTGGTGGGAAGAGTTGAATGAAAGGTGAATGCTCTTTTAGCTTTGCTTGAGCACATGGCTTTGCTTCGCCTGTTAAACTGTCTTTATCTCAACCCACAACTTTTCTCACTTTTGCCATTCCGATGTGGAGGGAGTGAGCAAATGGCTGGGTGGGGTCTTACCTGCCAGGCGGTGTCAACCCACCAGAGTTTCATGACAAGATTTGCAATAGCATGTTAGGACAGACTGGACAATTTATTTCCTGATAAGGCTGGGAAAGAAGGTTTATTTTAAGACAGCTTTATATGTTAAGAAGTTAGTGGGGGTTTAGTTAATTTTAATTTTAATTAATTAAAATTATTGTCGTTGTTAGTATTATTAGTATTACTGGACAGACCTAAGAACTGATTATAGCTTCCATGATACTGAAAATGCAGTAGCTTGTTCAAGGCCTGGTTTCTGTATCTTTAGATATCCTTAGCATGACCAGCGAGCAACAGACAAATTTAGGCACCTCCAGCACAAAGGAATTTTAAATATTGTGCATCAGAAGACAATAATTTTATTCTGTATTTTGGTTTTATTTGTAGTGAAGATGTTTGTGGATTCATATTTTGTTATATCTATATTATCGAATTAGAACATGATGTTGAATATGTTTTTAATCATGATGCAGAAGTTAGTTAGCTTTGATCTCATGTTACACTTATAATACACTCTACCAATTAGCACTAGAGAATTTATCTATTAGAATATTGTGTTCTACTGGTTTATATGTAACATGATTTATATCATTAATTTTTAGCAATTTTTCTTAAGAAATAATAGAAAAGTCTTATCCCATTTATGCCTCAAGCATTGCTATACAATGATTTTTGCTAGAAGATGACACTTATTACTACTTTGGTAACAGCTAGGTATTGAAATATGTTTGAGGATTTCAACCATAATTAATACTTTGCTAATATGTTCTAGGCTTCATGCTTTGATAGACAGAGATGCTAGCCTAGGAAATAAGAACTGATTGAAGTGCTTTGAGAAACATATGTTCATTCTGATTTTTATACTGATGCAACAGAAATTTCAAATGCATTCCTTGTGAGGAGCTTACAAAATTAAGTATTTTCTGAATACAGGTTAGGCAACTGACCATCATGTTCCTAGGTCAGGAGCAAACAATTTGCATCTGTTTGCATTTTCATATTTGCTGAAAGATGAGATCTGTTATTTAATTACTTTTTAAATGCTTATCGGTGTGTGAGAGGAAATTTGCATTTGCATGTGATCCTTTGTGACTTTGTTCAATATTTGTTCGTATTGCAATTGCATGCAAATTACTGCTGGCTGATTAGTATAGTTCAGTTTTGTCCATAAAATTTGGACACACAAACATGAATGTATGTGGGTTTTGATACAGGATTCCTATTCAAAATTAATGAAGGTCATCTGGAATGAGAGGAGCTACAACTTTGTAAGAGAAAAATTTCTACATAACAGCATGGTCAAGGGTGTAGGATCTTCAGGTTGCCATATAAAGTCACCTGCTAATAATAAACCATTAGTTGTACCATGAATAGTACACTTTAACTTTTAAAAAAGAAAATAATGGGTAACTCTGAATGGCAGATTCTAGTGGGAACACCTGAATGTCCTTCCTAGCAATGCATTTTGTGTCTAACTTTGGCCTGTAGTTAATGAGTGAAATATGTTGGGGGGAAAAAAAAATCCTTTTTTTTCTTTTCTTTTTGTGCTTGAATAAAAATGTAAAGCACTTTAATAACCCCATAGTTATTTTATAAGGCCAGCCTAGAGATTTACATTTCTATTAAAAAACCCCTCTTTGCTATGGAAAATAGAATTGATTTTATATGTAATCCACTGACTTCACTATAATTACTGATGTAACCAAAGCTTGACTTTGACCCAATAAATACTCATCTTACTCAATCATTAGTTTACATTATTGCATCCCCTTGAATATGTTACTCTGTATTCTTTATATGTCTGAGCATGAGGCACACCCACATATTACTGTGGTTTTCCTCTGGAAAATGTAGTCCATAAAAGCTAGGTCTGTAGTATCTCTAGTCGCATGGAGGAGTAGAAATTCTGCTTTATGAAACTGTATTTTGCTTTCGTCGTTTACATGCATACTCTCTACTGTCCAGATCTACACAGTGAAACCATGTTCTAGAGGTACTTGGGAAGACAAATGCCGTCACTCCGAATGTCACCCCTTCTTTCATCTTCCCCCAGCTTTTATTGCTGAGCATGACATCATATGATGTGGAATATCCCTTTGGTCAGTTGGGGTCAGCTGTCCAGGCTGTGTCCCCTCCCAACTTCTCGTGTAACCTCAGCCTACTCACTGGCAGGGCAATGTGAGAAGCAGAAAAGGCCTTGACTCTGTGTAAGCACTGCTCAGCAATAACTAAAACATCCCTGTATTATCAACACTTTTTTCCGGCACAAATCAAAACCATAGCCCCATACAAACTATTATGAAGAAAATTAACTTTATCCCAGTCAAAACCAGCACAAACTGACACTTCTCTTTGCCTTAAAGGACTCAGGATAAAAGCTCCAATTAATGTTAGTAACAGTAGTTATGATTTCTCAGCACAGACTTCAGACTTCACTGGCATTACACAGGATTTGGTAAGATTCAGCTCAAAGCTCTGATATATCTCTTAAAATTCTCAAATATTAATGCTCCTTAGCATGAATTTGGCACCAGAGGAGTGGTCAGTCCTGATCCTCAGGGCTGGATGTGAACTTTTTTGCATGGCCAGAAGTGATTAGACTCATTCATCGTGCTTTAAAGCACTGCAATGACTCGTGCATGCTTGGCAGGAGACAAGGGTCAGTCCCCAGGATCTTACCACCCCACAGGAAACTGGGACTGGGACAGACTGTCCTTGCTTTATATATGGGAGTTCAAAGAATCATCTTCCAGCCTGATAGCATCAGTCTTGGCACAAATGTTGTTAGTTCTGAAATGAGTTTATTATACTTATTAACGTCTGTGAGTGCATACAGTACACATTCACACAGTACGGACATACAAGACAAATTAAAATGCCAGCCTAGGACTTCAGAGAAATATGTCAATCCTTGGCTCTGTTTTTGTGACTTTCATCAAGTCACATCCATTTTCTATAAATTTAAGATACAAGTGAAAATCTTTTGTGATGTACAGAGATTACAACAACAGAGGTCATACGGGTACCTTGAATGGATGAATATGGACTTCCTCTTTGTCACTTATAGAGAAGAAAAGAAAAAAACAAAACTGGTAGTTGTCAGATCTTTTTTCCTAAAACTTCATTAACACTCCTCAGAGATACTCGATTTCTTCTTCTTCCTTCTCTAACAATGTTCATTAATCAATGATACTGCTTTAATATTAGACAAAACAGATATCAACAAATAAAATAATCTACTGTTTAACGCACATAGGAGTCTTACACTTCTCTCCATAAAGGAAATTTTTTTCATCTTGCATTTCTACATTTAGTAATAGGCTTTCTTAAATCAATCTTGATTTTAATAGTCTCCCTGAGAGTTCATTGTGGTGTTCTAATTCACAGAGAGTTTCAAATTCATAGCTATGGTTTCAAAAAAGGTGAGTTCAGACTGCTGTAAGGCTATAGTGATCTGCAGTCACACCCATTGACCCACTAGATTCTGGTTAAATCCAGTTTGGTTTGGAATTGCTTATTAAATATGGCCCATATCTATAGCTTAATTTACTCCATCATTATAGTTGTGATGAGAGTGGTCATTACAGAGCAGGCTAATGATAAAAACATGCTGAATAACTGGCTAATTAAAGTCACTACACTTTCTGATGTTTTTCTTAATTGGTCCTGGGGGAAATGGGGAGAATGTTGAATTACCATGCTGATTAGAAATACAGTAGCTGCTGCAGTTTGGATTTTATTTTGGAGAAAAAGATAGTGGCACTTGGAGAGTCATCAGAGGATCGGAGCAATGATCCCGTCATATGACCACTTTTAATAAGCAATTTGTCAAGACACATTCATTTTTTCCCCCATGTGGGAAGCTTATAATGGACCTCCTCCTAAGAAGTCATAATTTTACATCTCTCTTGAGTTATTTGGGTGTGTAGTGTTAAGAGGTACCTGGAAGAGGCTAGACTGAGATGTGCACTAAAGCATCAGGAAGTAGAAAAAGACATCTGCAGCTGATAACTTTAAATATTTTCCCAATAAAAAGCAAAACCAAACCATAGGTCTTAAGTATAATTCTATATTAATTTCTATCTACTGTAACATTATCATGCACCAAAAGGCACCCTAAGCTGCAAATAAACCTTGTCATTTTAGTAAAAATTGTGGTGTTAGAGACTGTGCATTTTTTGTCAGAAAAAGAGCACATCCCTGTATTTTGCATTGAGTGCTGTTACTCTGAGACACAAGAATATGGAAATGGTGTTTCATTTTGTAGTAGTATGCAAAACAAAGCTGTCTGGAATGGTAACAGGTATTTGGCAGGAGGAAGAAAGGAATGAGTTTGATTTTCCTGGTCAGATCAACACTGGAGTTGCATGTGTATGTGCATGTAATGAGAAGGCATCGAGGAGAGTGATTTAAAGTGCCAACTGGGAGTGGTAAAGTGCTATATGCATTATAGTAAGTGGAGGAGGAATCATGTGATGCATCTGGTTTGGAATGTTTAGAAAGTTGTAACCTAAAGGAAAATGATCTCAGCACTAAAATCAGTATATTAATTAAATCTGAGCTTTATTCTGGGATTTCACCTATTCTTTATGACATGCAACTTAAAAAACCCATGCAAACAGGAGAGCTTAGCTCATTCTTGCTACTGCATAGAGGAATTGTCATTCTGAGAATAAGCCTGTGTTAAAACTGGTGCAAATAAACTCGCAAGGATCTTAATTTAATCTTTTTGTCTATACATGTATATGCATCTATATGTAGACAAGTTGTCTCAATGAAGTTTTACTGAAGAAGTTAAAATATCCTGGGAAAAAAAGCATACATTAAACTGTCAGTTTCTCATTTTTAAAAGAAGAACATTTATTTTATGTTATTTATATAAATGAGTATCAATACTGTCTTTACGAACCAAATAGAGCCAGTTTAGGCTGCTGAAGTAGCTACAGCATGTTCATTCAAACTCTTGTGAAAGGATTTATTACCACCTATATGTGTCATCTAATTCTGTTGTTTCTGCAACTTAATATTCGACTGTATAACTTATCTGAGTTCAGTGTAATGCATTTTTATAGCTTTTGCTGTAGCTAAACTAGGGCACGTGGAAGCAGCTCAATGCTGGGAAGAGACAAGGAAAAGACTGTTGGCTCCCTCTGACCCCGTGCTCTCACAGAAATGATCTTAGGTTCTTTAACAGAGTCCCCCATGTGCACTTCTCCCCACAATCTGGACAATAGGCCGGCGCCTATTTAGACATCTGGAAAGACACCTTACTGACCACGGGAAAAAAAAAAAAACATGTCTTGAGATTTTCCTTTGGCAGCTGGGATAGAGAATGGGAGAGCACTACTGCAAGGACCATGCAATGATAAAGAGTAGAGCCCCAATCCACATTTTGTGACTTCCCTCTTAACTGAAATCTTTGCAATATACAAAGGAGCTTTCTGAACACGTCCACTTTCCTTGCGCATTTTAAATTTTTCTCAATAATTGTTTCTTCCACGAGCTCCCCTTGTACTCACATGAAGTTTAGCATTTCCACCATGGCTTAAGTGTTCGCTGTGTAAAGCATGATCTCCTGTGATCTCCTGGCTTCAACTTATGCCTCCAAGATTTTGTACTAAAAGAGAATACAACTACCTGAAAGGAGGTTGTAGCGAGGTGGGTGTTGGTCTCTTCTCCCAAGTAGTTAGCGGTAGGATGCGAGGAAATGGGCTCAAGCTGCTCCAGGGGAGGTTTAGGTTGGATATTAGGAAAAATTTCTTCACGGAAAGGGTAGTCAAGCATTGGAACAGGCTGCCCAGAGAGGTGGTGGAGTCACCATCCCTGGAAGTGTTCAAAAAACAGGTAGATGTAGCACTTGGGGACATGGTTTAGTCTAGTCTACCCTTAATTGGTTTAGTGTGGACTTGGTAATGTTAGGTTAATGGTTGGACTGGATGATCTTAAAGGTCTTTTCCAACCTAAACGATTCTATGATTCTATAATAGCTGATCCTGTTCACCCTTTTCCTGCCACAGGATTTTATAGACCTCTGCCATGTCTCAAAAATGGAATCTCCCAAAAAGAAGTTTCTCCCAAAATGAAGTCTTATCATAGAATCCTGTTCTTCTGTGGTAGCTGCAGTCATGACCAACACACTGGAGGGTAAACTGGAAAATTCAGGACTAAGCAAGTCAAATGACTCCTCAGTAAACCTACTTATCATGCTTCTGCAGACCAGGTAGGAGGACTTAAAACATGTCTTCCTCATGTGATAAATATATATTATGAAAGAGGTATTTCTTGTGGAATAGTCCACACAGTGTTAATTTAGGGCTTGCTGAAAGCTATTTTGAGTTTGTGTCAGTTAAATTATAGCTTTAGGGATTGATGTTAAGGAGTCCTGATGTTTCTGATCAGCTGCTAATGAAGGGTTGGTGGACCTCAGTTATTGGATCATCAGCTGCTTTTTTTCCTTAGCAGGCAAACAATCTTCAACTTTCTGTGTACAGAAAATCCAATATTAAAGAAAAGGCCATTAATGGTTTCTTTTTATTACTGTATTTCAGAAAAAGTGTATTGGAAATGTTTTAATTTTGAACTAATTGAAAAAGCTTATCTTCTTAGATGAAAAGTTCCAAAACAAAACATCACCTTAATTCAGTGCACATTTGATCAGACCTACACTTTCTAACATGAGCAACGAAAATCAGAATTCAGACACAATGGTGGTAGATTTGCAATTTAATATAAGACCGTTAGGAATCCTGACAGTTTGCTCCAGGGGATAAAATAATAGTTGCCACTTCAAGAAATAAAGTTTTCTACTATTATCATCACAACATTTATGCAGCTATGACCAAAAGTGACAGAATAACTATTCAGTGAAATAAGTGGCATGGTCAACAACCTTCCACTAGCAGATAAAAGCCTCATGTCGAGTGATTTCAGTGACCAAGCAGAAAGTAACCTGGCAAACTGCAATAAATAAAGGGCCGCCATAGAATAGGTCAGGCAAGCATTAATGAACTTTCTGCTCCTCCAAAAGTTCCTTCAGCATAATTTAATGAACAAAAAGACACTGCCTTCCAGGTGTTCAGCCAGCACAAAACATAATGCTTTAAATGCCTGATGCCTGTTGATTATTATATCAGGTATAGACATTTGCCTGATGGTGGAAATAATGAAGCCATCTATAAAACAGTTTTCCATTACATCATCTTACTTTACCATTCATTTTCAGACCCTATTGTTGATATAATTGCCCTACAGTATTTTAGAGTGAATGCCCTATAAGGAAGAGAACAACAGATGGAGAAGAAGGAAAGGTGTACTGGAAAAATACAACCTAGCCATGTGAGTAGCAATGTTAGGAGGCAGAAAGAAAACACATTTCTTTGGGCATCATAAGTGAAGTTTTGCCACAGAAAAAGTGTAAATGAAGCTGCATTAGTCATTAATACTAATAAAAATAATCACAAATTGACTTAAAATTGAGTAGACATTGTGGCAAAAGCAGAATTCTGAAAACAAAAGATCATTAAACACAACTGGGCTCTGAGTGATGTGACCCTGCTTCTGTAGGACAACCATCATCCTGCAATTCACTCTTACAATGACAGCTAACATTTACAGGTGTAGGGGTGCAAAATCATTCACAAAACCCAGCGTTAGGGTGGATTTAAAACTTACACATACCATCAAGAGTGAGACAATTCCTCCTTAGGAATTAGGGACTTGAGTGAACTTGTAATGTTGAATTATTTGAAAGCAGGTTTCTTAATGGATCCCACCTCCAGTTTTGTGATGACATATCAACAGCATTAAATTGCACAAACTTCAGCAACAAGAACTTTGACTCAAGTTATAGAAGCTGTTGCAATAGCTGGTAGATGCTGCTCATGCCTGAGATGTCAAAGGACAAGGTCCAGTAAACTGAGAATGGAAAAGATATATCCTAGAAGCACAATTTACATAGCCATCATGTCTCATTGGTTTAGTGAGCTTTTTTTAAGAAAAATGTACCTATAAGCAGGACCATCTGGATAAAGCAGCCACATTTCTCCAGCAGTAAGTCCAGACAAAGGAAAAAAAATGTTGCCTACCCTCCATCGCTTCAGGGTAAGAAAGACCCACATGTTTTCAGAAAGGATGCAGCAATGTCAACACCAAGGGTAAATTATTTCAAGATTAAGCCATATTTTTTCTTTTTAATGGCCTGTAAAGAAGAGTTCCTTTTCTCTTTTTCCTTGACAATTCCACATGCTTTATTAGATGTTGGAAATTGGAGTTTCCCTTGTTGTTTTAAGATTGTTTGCAAATGTATTCCTTCTCTCACAGACCCGCTCACGCAGGGTCAATTTTCTGCCTATATTACAATTCCCACACTCCCATAGGGAACAAAGAACGGTTTGCAAGAAGCCTGCAAAAGGAGACAAATGATCTGTGCTCTAGTCTAATAACCTTCCTGGAGAAGACAAATGTGTGAATTGCAAAAGTTTCACCTATAAAATCCCTACTGATACACTAATTAAGAACTAGATGTCTTCAACCACTGCAAAAAAATAAGGAAAAAAAGGTCCACTGAGAAAGACTGGGGAAAAAAGAAATTAATGGATGAGAAGTGGCTCTACATAGTCCCAGAATCCTTTGCTGAGCTAGGATTACACAGTGTACAACCAAATTGCATTTTAAACCAGACTCTTAAGGATTTATTGATATTTGGAGGATCTGTAAACTGCATATAGATTTCCATATGTAATCTCTCTGTCTCTGCCCTGTTTTCCTGCCTTACAGCTCTTATTTGGTAAACAAGACTCTCCATGTGATTCCCACCCACCCCCCACCCCCCCCGACCTCCTTACTGAAACCTGTATTGCAGGGTTGGTTTTTTTTCCAGGTAGGAAGGGTTGCATGGATAAAGTTATTCATACCTACTACATTTTAAACTGCTAAAATTAAACCACAATAGCTGCTACCTTTTATCCTGTGTACTTCACCCCAAACCACTGAAATAACAGTAGCCTGTGATTTATATGGCTGACCATAAACAACCCAGTTCAAAATATGAAAAGATGACAGATGAAACTGGTAAGCCAATTTTTCTACTTTACCACATAGCTCACTGTACACTACACTTTTATTAGCATCAATTTTGTTTAAAAAAAATTTAAAAACAAACTACTGTGTATCAGAAGTTTCCATGATACTTTGCCCAGCTGCTAAGTTTTATTCTAACTTTGGTAATTCTGAAACACTTCAAAGTAACTCATTAATGTCCTTAATGCTTTTGAAAATCACTTCTTTATCAGCAGCAAAGTTTTCATGAAAATGCTAGATGTGACATGTGAATATCACAGTCTTGTTAAATGAGACTCATTAATCTTTATCTTTAGCAACACTACTTTCTGATTTTCAAAGACTTAATTGTATCTAATTTTACTTTTTTTAATTCAAAGTACTTCATCCTGCCTTTTTCTTATCTGTAAAATGTGTGGGATATCAATGCATGTCAAAGGTTTGTGGGGAGAATAAGTAATTTCAAGATTATGAGATGTTCAAATCCTACAGTAATGCAGACCTTACCATGACCTAGCATAAATGGATCAAATAAGCAAGTGTTTTCCTATAATAATTCCACATTTTTTTAATAACTAAGTTGTTGCTTAAGTCTTCTTATAGACAGAAAAGAAATGGACTCAAAACATTTATCCACAAGTGCAATCAATTTATCATAATAAGGTAGCTCTCTGGAAATTCTGATTTTGAGAGATTACTTGAGTGGAATAAATATCCAAGGGGCTTAACACAGTCTTGAACAAGACAGCACTCATTCTGAGTCTGAGCAGGCAAAATCTTATTCACAGCAATAGTAGTAAATTCTTATAGTACATTAGCTCCCAGAAGGTTTTTGCAGTATCGAGACTTCTCTCTGCACAAACACATTGTACCATTCACCCTGGATGCTTACGGTAACAGCTGAAAAACATCACCATTACATGAAGCGCTTTTCCCTTATGTGATACAACTATTTTTTTTTATTCCTATTATGAGTATGATAAAAGGCCTCGGTCAGGATACATTAGTGTGGTAGAAAGGCATGATATTATAGCTCCTGTGCAGTTGCAGTTTTTCTCAGGTGAATAAGCAAAATTGTATTTTGTTGTAGCAGCACAGTTAGTTCTACGGCTGGGGGGAAAAAAAGGTGCAGCAGTCTGTGAGTGAGTTGTTACTACTCCTTGCATGCCATGTCTCTATTAGCAGCAACAGCAGAAAAGAAAAGGCTGAGCAAGTAAGAAAAATAAATATATTGTGTTGGAACAGTTAATTCCCTGTCTTCCCTGGCTTATAGAAAAGAGCAGTTTACTCTTTCCCACTCCAGTGACAGTCTGCTTAAGATTTAGGCAGTTATCTTATGTGCTTAAGTCTTGACCTGGCATACCTGATCTCGGAAGGAGTCAGGCCAGTTAAGACAAGTGCAAGAAGTAATAGTACAGAAGGGCATCAAAGGCGTCAAATCAATACGTGCTGGTGGCAATAAACGCCTGGCACCAGTGTGGTGTGATGGCTAGCTAAAATCAACTGAGAAACAGAAACTCATGAAGTGCTAAAAAGGGTATGTTTCTGTAAGTGACAAAGTGCAAATAGAAGTAAACAAGCAGCAGAATGCTCCTTTAACCATTAGAGCAACCAATACTGTTGGACAGTTTCTGTCCAGAGATATGGTATGAATAGATTACTTCGGGGCTGTAACAGTATGAGTTTTTCTTTCTTTCTAATCAAAGCTGAGATGTTGTAGGACACAGCTGCACGTTCACAGTGGAATGTGGACAGTACCCGGCCTCTTCTTGCTGTTTCAGATCCACTTGACAACTTGAATGCAATTCGGAGGGAGCCTAAATTCAAGGAGCTGGAGCCTTACAATGCAAACAGTCCAGTTTTATACTAGAATGATTAGTCTGAACTAAGTGTCTACCCAGGTGGAACCTAATATCCAGGAAAGATACTATTTTAAGGATATCAGGGGAAAAAAGAGTACTCAGTCATCATTAGTCTACTTAACTAAGTTGTCTATGTGACATCCCCATAAAACAGTCAGTAAAATAGATAAAAGTTCACCTCTTCCCACTTGCTCCTGGTTTCATTGCTCCTTGGATGTGTCTGAGGATCTCAATAGGTACATGTGTAAGTGATATATTTGCACAGAGAGTGTATCTCGCTGGGTAGTTATTTGCTGCAGCAAGAAAGAGCCTGCATGACATATCTACTTCAGGGCACTCTGAGAGACTGCTGAAAGTTCATTGCTACCTGCTGTCCGTCAGACACGCCAGTCAGGATGCCTGCCCTTGGAGAAGCTGCAGAGCCTGTGTGTGATTACTCCTGGGAGCTTGCTGGAAGCAACAGACCATTTACTCACTGCACCAGTGCTTTCTATAATATATTTATAACCCTGGCATGTCTGCCTTACCATAATCTCAAGGGTTTGCCTGGTTTAGAGAAAGCCATAATGGGAACTGTAAACTTTTATGCTTGCCCTCTCTAGAAATTTTGTGGAAACTTTTATAACAGAGATTTTTCACCTTTTGCTTGCTTCTCCTGAAATCTTGCTCACAAAGCAATTCTATAAAGAATTTTAAATAGTGTGAGGTGTACCCCACTGGGTTTATTGTCTGCACCTGCTACAGCTTGTTGTCTAGACACTTCACTACAAGAGCTCAGTTGTCACAGCCTGAGTGCTATGTTCACTGTAATAACATTGGTGAATATTTTTTGTTCTTATCCTAATTACATTTGTGTTGAAGACAGTAGAATGCTGCTTAAGAAAATCCTTTCTTTATGCAAAGGTGTCACACTTTCTTTATAAATGTTCCAAATAAAGAAGGGAAGAGACAAAACAGACGTGCTTTAGAGGTGTCAATGTTATTAATATCTTGTCAGGCTTGCTCCTGGTTTTAGGAACTGGAGCAATTATTATTGTCATGCAAAACTTCTCTGGTTGACTTCCCAAAACTACTGCTGAAAAGTTAAAATATTTCATGAACAATGAAAAAATGTATGTAAAATGTGCTTCACACTATGTAAGAAAAGCTGAGATGCACAATTAATACACAGCTTGCAAAACCTTCTGTGACCTTACTGAGGAAGATACCAATTACCATGAGAAATGCTCATAATTGTCCATTTGCCAAGAGTTATCAAGCCATATCTAACTATAGTTTTCTGCATACACAGTAGATGCAGTTGTGTAATTGTTTTTGGTAAGGAACACTGTTTAAGAACACCACAAGGGCTATTTCACCTTTGCAGCACACACTATTGGACTGATGCAGTTCTCAAGGGAATGTATCATTAATGTTTATAAAGTCTGTGCAAATCCTCACTTGACAACCAAGGCCATTTACACAGACATAATATCATGGTCCTGCAACAGAAAAGGAAACTATTCCCTACATCCCTGATTAAATTCTGGAAGCCTGCTTCTCTTCTACTGCCTTTTGCTCCCTGAAGACCCCCAAGCAAACCAAAGTTGCTGGGAATTGTTCAGGCACTCTTTGCAGTTACAGAGGGTATGTCATCCAAGTAGTGAGCCACAGGCCCATGTGACTCTACTGGCTATAACCAACTGTCATGCACAGCCCACAGGATGAAATTTGTTCACACATGCAGTTGATGAATATACCTGTCACTGTAATAAATAGTTGAACCAAGACCTAATAGGAAAGCAGGAGGAAATACACGGTCTTTATTCCAACCCCAAAACAGAATTAGTTGCTCTTTAAATCCAAGAATTTAGACAAGCAGTAAACCAAAGAGAAAAATAAAATGTACAGACTTACTAAATTCTACTTAAAGCTACCTGATACTAAACTGAATGCAACAATGATGCCCATTGTGGCTTATCCTTTAACATGAATGGGAAACACTTCCTCATCTTCTATGCACCCATGCAAAGTCAATCAGAACAGCCCCTCCAAGATGGGATCTCTCAGGTTCTGATACCTCAGGAAAGAAAAGGGGTGATGAGGGAAGACAAAGCTTGTATCATGGCTTGCCCCTTTCTGCCTTGGTTCAATGGAGACAGGAACATGAACCATCATTATAAATGGGTCATAACATCGATTAACCAAACCAGAAGAGATGAATATTCAGAGGTTTTTTTTCTTTTCTTTCCCCCCCACATACCTGTTCTCTCTGATGAATCACATAATCTAGCACAGAGATTCAGAGTCTCTGTGACATGCTCCATTTGGGCTTACTCCCCTGCCAAGGTGTATAACAACAGAATAAAATGTTCCTTTTCTGCCCCACTGAAATCATGCTCTCCTGCCTGTTATGAATTAGATTCACAGTCTGAATATCTCACTCTGTGATCAGCTTTCATCACTAATAATCAGCTTATTCTGCCTTGCTAGAGCAAGAGCTTCTGACTCAGTTCAGACATTTCAAACAGAGGAGCACACAGAGACTTCTAATTAGTGCCTAAATATTCTGCCTTGCACTAGCTACAAATTAGCGTAAATGCAGGCTGCAGAGGCTGTTAAAAACCCAGTCAAAGACACTGACTGATCTGTTCAGTGACCAGGTGGTTTTTTGTTGCCACAACACAGGCATGGGTGCAATTTATGGCTTCTCCCTGTTTTAGCACATGATGTTGCCTAAGACTCTATCAAGTTCCTCAAAATTGTGCTTCAATCCAGGTTACCCTGTTTATCAACTCCTGGTTTGGTTTTTTTGCATTACTTCCTGACCTTACCTTTGCCTTCTGTATAAATGATGTCAATATCCTTGTCCTGCAGTTCCCTGTGCCTCGTTCTGAGCTGCCCTTCATTTTGAGGCATATTTTTCCAGAATAAATTTGTCATACTGTTTCTCAATCCTTACCTCTGCTTAGGAAGTTTAAATCCCCTTCCTCCTCTACTCGTACACCCCCAAATTGTTTTTTAAGTGGGAAAAGCTGGAGAAAGATGATATATTTCATACAGAGCAAGTATCAGGTCCCTACTTACACGTAAAAATTATATGCTTGTATTTGCTTTTATGCGTTGCTGATCAATTCAGAGTCAATGTTGCTCAGCAAGGAAAATAAAAGGTTCTCTGCAACATGCCATTCATTAGTTTGTGTATCTTTATCATAAGCATTTTCATGCATCCCTTCACTAAATTAAATAGGTCATATTGTGCAGTGAACCTGGAGAACTGATTTCAAAGGGACAGCACAGGGTACAAATCAAAGAATGAATTTGACCCAACAATCTCCCTGAAAAGATAGACTTTCAGAGCTCCTATTCTTTATTTCTGATACATCCTTTTCAAGATGGGGTGATAAAACTGAGCACATGGTTCAAGGTGAGCTCACACACTGATTTACAGAATGGCCTTACAGCATTTTCAAAAGTATTCTCTGTTCTCTCCTTAACACATTGGAACATCTTGTTTGGTTTTTAATCATTACTGAATGCTGGGCAGAGATTTTCACCGAGCTTTCACAATGATAGCCGGGATGTTTTTCCCAGAGTACTTACAGTTAATTTAGATCCCATCAATGTATCAATTGTTCCTTCCAGTATGCCTTACCTTGCAGCTGTCACAATGAATTTCATCCCCTATTGTGCTACTGAGATACCGTGCTTTGTTAAGATCTTCTGTCCTTTGTAGATTAACCTACTCTCGATAGTTTTGAGAAAATAGTTTTATGAAAAAATTGACAGTTCACAACTCTCATCTTTCCAGAACAGGTGCAAATGTTTAAAAAAAATCCCACAATCTCCAGTACAGAAAGGAGCACTGAAGCTGAAAATGTCACAAATATACATACCTCACTAGTCAATACAGCTTTATTTAATACTAAGTCCCTGAACCCCAGGCAAAACGCAGCGTACTTCTGATGACTTCCTCAGTATAGTGATAAAAGGTTAACATTTGGCTTTCTCATTAGATTAGAAATAATAACATGTTGTCTTTAACCAGAGAGTCTAGGGAGGAGCCAGAAAAGCTGTGGAGAGCTGCTTTCTGAACTGTGGTACTGGGTGGGATCAAGGCAAAATGGTACTCGGCTGCAATGGCATTTTCTTGGACCAGAGATGAAACTCCTGGCAGAGAAGGATCTGACTGACCACTGCAGGATTTTGCTGAATTGCTTTGCCTTTTTATTATACATTATTAGTACTTTAGATAGCATTCTGCTTGGAAACAGCCTGCCTACAGCAACAAAGAATGCACTGCTTCCTTGCTCATTCATCTTTCCAATGCTCTTCAGGCCTTTTCCAGGGTTTAAGGTGACCTTGCAACTCAGAAAGGAAAATAAAGGATTGGTGTTAAACATGTTATAAATGATTGACCTACCTGGATGGCAGCTGATAACGTGCTGGAGGCTGCAAAGTTCACATACTGAACTTCATTCTGAATGATAGATGCTATAAAGTAGAGATAACTCATACTGTAACAGCAACATTTTCAGTGAAGTGGAATGAGAAACAAGGGGATTGTCCTGCAGTCAGAGAAACGACATGGTACAAACAGGAAAAAAGAACAATTATTGCAACATGAAGCTGGTAAGACTGGTATTTTAGAATGATGTAGTGAGTTCAAAAGCAACTCTCTTTTTGTTCTGCTCAGCCAGGTGGAGTGCATGTAATGTAGAAGCCCAGCCAGAATCACAGCACCCTGTGTCGGCAGAGGAATCCTAATATGGGGAAAGGAAGAAAAACGATCAGAGATGTCAAAGAAAAGCTTATTAGATTAAACATTTCTTCTACCTGAATGTGAGGATATTTTGAAGGCAAGCTTAGCCTGAAGAAGGGTAAAAAGAAACTAATTCTTTTCATGCACTCATGCTGCAGAAGTTAATGGAGTTGCTTCATGTCAAAATTAGAGCTGACTGAGACTTTAAACAGAGCTCTTCAAAATGCATTTAAATACATTTTTTTTAAAAAAAGTGTAATAAAGCTGGCAGTGTAAAATATTTCCTGGGTCCAATGGAGACATTGAATCAGTGTCTGTGCTTGTTACTTATATGGGGAGCTGTAGTTCAAATCTTTGTTCTGAACTGGCCTCACCTATCCCAGTTAGATAACTTAATTGCTGAGTTATTGGATGATTCATTATGAATTAGGGGTTCTTCCACTTATTTGTCTTCAAAAGGTTTTGAAAGCAATTTTTTTCTATTCAGGAAGTTAAACCACACTTATGAAAACGCAAAATAACTTTGTGGGAGGGAAAATTGATTTGCTACTCAGCATAGGCACTTGGCTAGTCAGAGGATGCTCAGGCCTCAAGACCACTGTGTAATTTTCATTCTCATTATTCAATGTTGTTTGGGGTTTTTTGCACTTCAAACAGTTTTGTCTTTTACTTTCTTTCATTTCACATCATCTTCCACAGTACTGCTTATGCCTACAGCAGTATTTTTGTGACGTTGAAAGAAACTCCCTCAAGAACACAACTCTGCAAATCATCTCCTGCTGCTGTGCAAGATACATCTCTTACACAGAGCCCAGGTCTCCAGTAAATCTTCTACCAGCTCCATTCTGGTGTCATAGGGTCTGAGTTTCCTTTCGCAGATAGCATGACCAGTCTCAATGAAAAAATGTGAAAAATTAAGTCAGTCAAACTTGTGTTACTGTCAAGCTTTTAATAATCACACATCCTTCACATCAAAGTCTTTTCTGCTTCAAAAACTCCTGTGTTGATTTTGACTTTTCTCAAAATGCTTGATTTGGATTTTGGGTTCTTTCACCATCTACATCTAAAGGAGGTATGTATTGGGTTTGTGTGGCAAGGTTTTGGTAGTGGGGGAGCTAGAGGGGTGGCTTCTGTGAGAAGCTGCTAGAAGCTTCCCCTACATCTGATAAAGCCAATGCCAGCCAGCTCCAAGACGGGCTTGCTGCTGCCCAAGTTTGAGCCAATCATAGAATCATAGAATCATAGAATCATCTAGGTTGGAAAAGACCTTTAAGATCATCCAGTCCAACCATTAACCTACACTACCAAGCCCACTCTAGACTAATCAAGGGTAGACCAGACTAAACCATATCCCGAAGTGCCACATCTACCCGTTTTTTAAACGCCTCCAGGGATGGTGACTCCACCACCTCTCTGGGCAGCCTGTTCCAATGCCTGACCACCCTTTCCGTAAAGAAATTCTTCCTAATCTCCAGTCTAAACCTCCCCTGGCGCAGCTTAAGCCCATTTCCTCTTGTCCTATCGCTAGCTACTTGGGAGAAGAGACCAACACCCACCTCACTACAACCTCCTTTCAGGTAGTTGTAGAGAGCGATAAGGTCTCCCCTCAGCCTCCTCTTTTCCAGGCTAAACAACCCCAGTTCCCTCAGCCGCTCCTCATAAGACTTGTTCTCCAGACCCTTCACCAGCTTCGTTGCCCGCCTCTGAACACGCTCCAGCACCTCAATGTCTTTCTTGTAGTGAGGGGCCCAAAACTGGACACAGTATTCCAGGTGCGGCCTCACCAGCGCCGAGTACAGGGGGACAATCACCTCCCTGCTCCTGCTGGCCACAGCATTCCTGATACAAGCCAGGATGCTGTTGGCCTTCTTGGCCACCTGGGCACACTGCTGGCTCAAGTTCAGCCGGCTATCTACTAACACCCCCAGATCCTTTTCGGCCAGGCAGCTTTCCAGCCACTCCTCCCCAAGCCTGTAGCGTTGCATGGGGTTGTTGTGACCGAAGTGCAGGACACGGCACTTGGCCTTGTTGAACCTCATACAGTTGGCCACGGCCCATCGATCCAGTCTGTCCAGGTCCCTCTGCAGGGCCATCCTACCCTCGAGCAGATTGACACTCCCACCCAATTTGGTGTCGTCTGCAAACTTACTGAGGGTGCACTCGATCCCCTCATCCAGATCATTGATAAAGATATTGAACAAGACTGGCCCTAAAACAGAGCCCTGGGGAACACCGCTCGTGACCGGCCGCCAACTGGACTTAACACCATTTATCACTACTCTCTGGGCTCGGCCACCCAACCAGTTCTTTACCCAGCGAAGAGTATGCCTGTCTAAGCCGTGAGCTGCCAGCTTCCCGAGGAGGATATTATGCGAGACGGTGTCAAAAGCTTTGCTAAAGTCGAGGTAGATGACATCCACAGCCTTTCCATCATCTACCAGGCGGGTCACCAGGTCATAGAAGGAGATCAGGTTGGTCAAGCAGGACCTGCCTTTTGTGAACCCATGCTGGCTGGGCCTGATCCCCTGGTTGACCTGTACTTGCCTGTGGAGTTCGCTCAAGATGAACCTCTCCATAATCTTCCCCGGCACCGAGGTCAGGCTGACAGGCCTGTAGTTCCCCGGGTTCTCCTTCCGGCCCTTCTTATAGATGGGCGTCACATTGGCAAGCCTCCAGTCATCAGGGACCTCCCCTGTTAACCAGGACTGTTGATAGATGATGGAAAGTGGCTTGGCAAGCTCCTCTGCCAGCTCCCTCAGTACTCTCGGGTGGATCCCATCCGGCCCCATAGACTTGTGAGCGTCCAGGTGGCATAGCAGGTCATTAACTGCTTCCTCCTGGACTATGAGGGCTCCATTCTGGTCCCTATCCCTATCCTCTTGCTCAAGGGCCTGAGTACCCTGGGGATGACCGGTCTGGCTGTTGAACACAGAGGCAAAGAAGGCGTTAAGTACTTCAGCCTTTTCCTTGTCCTCGGTGACAATGTTCCCCCCCACATCCAGCAAAGAATGGAGATCCTCCTTGGCTCTCCTTTTATCAGCAATGGTGGTAGCACCTCTGTGATAACCTATTTAAGAAGGGGGAAAAAAAACCTGTGCAACTGCAGCCAGAGAGAGGAGTGAGAATACGCTAGAGGAATGACTATGCAGACACCAAGGTCAGTGAAGAAGGAGAGGGAGGAGGTGCTCCAGGCAACGGAGCAGAGATTCCCCCGCAGCCCGTAGATGACCCCACGCCATAGCAGGTGGAGGCACCCAAAGGAGGCTGTGACTCTGTGGGAAGCCCATGCTGGAGCAGGTTTGCTGGCAGGCCTCGTGACCCCATGGGGGAGCCACGCTGGAGCAGTTCAGGAAGAACTGTAGCTTGTAGGAAGGACTCACAGTGGAGAAGCTCATGGAGGACTGTCTCCCATGGGAGGGACCCCCTGCTCGAGCAGGGGAAGAATGTGAGGAGTCCTTCCCCTGAGGAGGAAGGAGTGGCTCTGACAACGTGTGATGAACTGACTGCAACCGCCATTCCCTGTCCCCCTGTGCTGCTGGCAGGGAGGAGGTAGAGAAAATTGCAAGTGAAGTCCAGAAAGAAGGGGTGTGTGTCAGGGAGAGCTGTTTTTAAGATTTTATTTCTCATTATCCTACTCTGATTTGATTGGTAATAAATTAAACTAATTTCCCCAAGTCAAGTCTGTTTTGCCCATGACAGTAATTAGTGAGTCATCTCTCCCTGTCCTTATCTTGACCCATGAGCCTTTTGTTATATTTTCTCTCCCCTGTCCAGCTGAGGAGGTGTCATGGAGGTACAGTAAGACTCAAAAAACACACAACAGGAACCAATGAGAAACAGGGGTAAACCAAAAATTAATCACCACTCTGATAACATTTAACACATAACAGGCTGGAGGTGTCAGTCAGGATACTGTTACTACATATCAACACACACAGCAATGATGATCCAAAGTGTGTGCACACACTCACTCACAAGGCAAAACATTCTCTCTCTCGTGGGTACCCAGAAGATGCAATTGCTTACTCGGGGGGAAGGGGTGAGGGCTCACCCAAGGATATATCCAGAAGAAACCACTCACCAAAAGCAGGTGAGGGCACTCAATCCCAGGAAGTTTCCTCAAGTGATATCCCAACCCAAGGGGAGAGGTTTCAAACACAGACCCACTGCTCTGAGAAGACCACTCAAAGGGGGTTTCTGCCAGCACCCCATTTATACCGTGGGTCGGAGCTGAGCTGTGGTCATAATTGGTCATGATCCAGAAGCTTCTTTGAGCCAAGGCGCCTCCTTGGCTGTGAACCCTATCGGCCGACCAAGGGACCCTGCCTCTCCTACTGCTCCTACTGAGGGGTGTAGGAGCCTGGGGACATGGTGTAGCACAAAAGGCGAGAAAATGAGGTGCGAAAAGCCGGTGATCACCATGTTAAAAGCCATCTTCATGGGGGAGAGGGGGTGGAGTGTACCTGTCACAGGGGGGAAGTGATAAAGCGGCTTTGGTGGGCACCTGGCATCCAGCCAGGGTCAACCCACCACAAGGTATTAGAAGGAAATCAGTTTCCTGTCTATTCATATGTCCTGGATAAGCAGCAATCCTGCTGCCAGATTTCATTTTTGAAAAGGCAAATTCACTTGTCAACTCATGTAGAAATATTAAAATAGAAAATATCAAACATTTCTCATGGAGTGAGGTGCAGAACAGAAGATCAAAAGTAGTCCAGTGTTTCTGGTCCACATATACATATTTATATGTGTAACATCATATAGGGGATCTATGAAACTCAGGTTGAAGATAAGAGTCAGGGGAAAAAAGGGGAACCATTTCTGTTCTCCAATTTCTAAGTTAATAGCACTGTATCCTCTAACCCACATGCTTTGTATAGGAAACCTCTACATGCACGATAGCACATAGTTAAGAGGTCTCATTCATTATCAGTAGGAATGCTCATAAACTGTATCCTGCGTGACAAAGAGGCAATAAACCTTTCAGATATTCTGAAACTATAGTAATGGGGAAAGGCTCACAATTTCATAACAGTTATGCTGCCCCATCTAGCATACGTTATTGAAGATATATCCCTTACATCAGACATACTCACATGGGTGACCTTGTACTATGTCACGGTAGTTTTAGGCAAATTATTTCTTCCTCTTAGAAATCTTTCCAACAGCAAATCTTTTTACAAATGCAAATACAATTTTCACTATATACTACATTAAGCATTTATCTGATAATTATTCAATTGATTCACACCCCAAGGGATATACTACAATGCCTATTGCCTATTATAAGTGTTGCTATTATGCCTTTCTCTCAGTTTTATTTATGTATGGAGCATCTTTATAGGTATTTTTAGCAGCCACTCACTGTGCTTTTTTTCTCTAATTTTTTTTTCTCTTAATTCAGAAATAACCTGTTGAATAGTATACTGGGTAAAGCTTACATGTTTTAAAAACCAATACAGGCAAATAATATATACAATTATATATTTAGTCTGCAGAAACAAAACTACACAACTGCCATACGCTTCATTGAAACTGGAAACATTTTAATTACTGCATTTTTAACAGGTGAGTAGATGTTTTACAAAACTGTTATATGTATACTGCAAACTGTAGAGTAGAAAACCACATAGAAACAATGATTTGCAGTCCCAAATATTTCCGTATCTTCTTTCATTCACATTCCTTAAGATATTTGGGTACCCTAGTTTTCTGATAACAACATATATTCCAGGTTCCTCTTGCCTTAGTGAATTCTGCATCAAGCTTCCTTTCTGCAGAGGTTTGAAAGAGGAATTTTTTTACTGCCAGCATAACCTCTGTTAAGTATCTGAAACTCGAACTGTTTTTCCTGCTTCATACATCACCTTCAAGAGTAAAAAATGTAGAGCTCATAGTGGAAAATTTTGTTGTTACTAAAATTAATAGGAATAAATTTGTTGTTCTTTGATTTTGTAATGCCAGAGGCAGGACAGCATGCATTGTCAGTAAGACTGTCAGGTGCTATACAGCATATAATGTAAAATAATTTACAAAGAAAATATAACATAGCTGCAAAAAGATCAATTTTAGATTTCAGTTCTTAAGTGTACTCTATATGGAAGGTTGCATATCAAAATAATTAAAATTGGTTTTGATAAACATACAGAGTGATTAAATAAATAAATAAATAAATGTTTGCTTTACAAGCAATATCATCATCAAGCTCTGGTATCCAAAGCTATTTCTATCAGATACTGGATTGCATTTCTTGATAAAGAGAACAGAAGGGATTAGTGACATGGTTCCACCAAGTGAAGAACCTTTCATTCCCTTCCCTGGGTCTAGAATTTCACCTTGTACACCTTGAGTTTTCAAAATTCCAATTTCAAAATTTCTATAGTTAGAAAAAATGTTTTCAGGTTGTCCTGCTTTTGACTGGGATTGAGTTAATTTTCTTCCTAGTAGCCAGCATAGAGCTGTGTTTTGGATATAGTGTGAGAAGAACGCTGATAATACACTGATGTTTTAGTTGTTGCTAAGCAGTGTTTATACTAGTCAAGGACTTTTTAGCTTCTAATGCTCTGCCAGGTGCACAAGAAGCTGGGAGGGGACACAGCCAGGATAGTTGATCCAAACTGACCAAAGGGCTATTCCATACCATATGACGTCATGCTCAGTATATAAACTGGGGGGACTTGGCCAAGGGGGCAGCTATCACTGCTCAGGAACTGTCTGGGTATCCATCAGCAGGTGGTTAGCAATTGCATTGTGCATCACTTGCTTTGTATATTATTATTATTATTATTATATTGTTATTATTACTACTACTACTACTACTGTTTTACTTTATTTCAATTATTAAACTGTTCTTATGTCAACCCAGAAGATTTCTCACTCTTATGTCAACCCAGGAGATTTCTCACTCTTGTTCTTCCAATTCTCTCCCTATTACAATCCGATTTGGATGAGAGGAGGGTCCCCTTGCGTTCTAACCAACCTCAGACGAGTCCAGGAGGCTAGGGGTGGCCAGACCGACCTCATTTCAGGTTAGATCCCTTCGAGCGAGATTAAGACAGAAATGAGGTCAGATGTCCTAAGTCCACCCGTTTATTAACTGCTCGGAGAAGAGAGAAAAACAGTGATAGGGAAGGAAGGAAAACAAGAGATGAAAATTAAGCATGAGTTCGGGATAGCAAAGTGCAGTCACCACCATGGATCCGCGGCGTCCCAGGGGTCCGTGCTTCTGGGGTCTTCGGTGGCGGGTGAATCACGTCACGGTCTTCGGTCATGAGTGATCACACGGGGGTCTGGGGTGGGGGTCTTTTTTAGGCTGCGTGCCTGAGGCAACAACTTCACGCTTGTGCAGAACTCCCTCGCGTCCTGCTTGCCCAGGGCGACGGCACGTAGCCCGCGTCTCGAGCCCCGCTATGCCCAGGGTCTCACGCGCTGACCACGTGCACACGCCTACAGCCAATCGTCTGCTCTGAGCAGGCTGTTACCAGGGCCTCGCCGCCGTCCTTGGTGCCATGCGAGCAGGTGACACCCCGCACGCTTTCCTGCAAGGTCCTGCCAGCTCCATGTGGGCAAGCTTTGAGACAAATGTCTGGCCATTTCGTCCCTCACACTCCCCCATCCCACCGGGGCATGGGGAGTGAGTGAGTGTCTGCAAGGTGCTTAGTTGCTGGCTAGGGTTAAACCACATCACAGGTATGTGTAGCTTTCAGTTGGATAAAATCTTTCTTCTGCAGCACGACTACCGCCGCACTTTATGTGAAGCATGTACTTAATTCTACATGGGATTGGTGTCAAGTATAATACAATCCAAGATACAACCGAATGTTCATAATTATGTATTTAGAGAAAAATTTACATGCATAACAGCTCTCCCATTAACCGCCTATGTATTGTTTTCAGCTTCCTACTTCTCCACAGTTTCCCCATTATTAACAGTTGCCACTTTCAGTGGTCGGTTGTGCTGAAATGCAATATTAGCCATCATAAGTGTATTTCACACATTATTATTATTATTATTATTGTTGTTGTTGTTGTTGTTGTTGTTGTTGTTGTTGTTGTTGTTGTTATAAAGATAACTATTAATATGAAAACTTAACTGAGTGTTCCTTTCATTTATTTATTTGTTGAAATACAGTTGTACAAATCAAATCTTCCAACTAAACAGAATATATATGCCTAGAAAATAGCCATCAGTACTTACATGGCAGCTGATATTTTCAAGTATATTTTAGCTTTGTGCCACTGCTGTGACTATTTGTCTGCAGTCAGCTTGACTGCTCCCCATCCATGGCTTAGTTCTGCCTTCACAGCTGGAATACCTCACCAGAGTGACCAGGAGGATCCTTTCCTCCAGACCTGCCTCTGAGGACCTGAACTCTAGCACAGGACTTTCTAGGTCTACATCTGATGATCTGATGAGATTGTAGTATGGAATATTTGCAGTGAATATCCATTCAATAGTGTGCATCCTTCTCACTATTAACTTAATTGTTGGTGAAGCTGCTGAACTGGTAGCCTAGGTGAAGAGAGTTTCAAAAATAGAAACACTAATCAAAAGTTGTCGATAATAATTTTTTAAAAAAAAAAAGTCTTCTGTTCATGTACAGATTGGGAGCTATGAAGATACTTACTCCCCCACACTGTCTCCATTTTGCTCAACCTTTGTGTTGGAAAGGTCATGAGAACAGCTTAGGCTCTCCCTTGTTTCTTCTCTGTCCCAGTGAGGGTTTTGGGAGTGGTTTTCTTCTCAGTGGCAGCTGGAGCACACATCCTGGCTCATGTCTAATAGGCTATCAGACAGGTTTTAAATTCTTACAGCTTTATGACAGGTACTGGTGCCGGGGAGGTGAATGTCTCTGCGACCTGTTACTAAACCAACTTATCTACTTAATCAGGTTCCAAGATACCTTTTTCTTTGGTAGGAAGGCATTTCATTATTTTCTGATGGCTGTGCATCTGAGGGGATGAAGGCTTTAAAAAATGTGATCCCCTTGCCTAATTGTTTATGATATGTGCCACTTCACACAGCTGTGATTTCTTGGCCCCAGCTGCAGGGGAGCCAGCCTTCTGGTGCAGCTGTGAGTGTATTACGCTTTTGTGCAAACGACCAAGCATCGAGGAAAAAGATTTTGAGGCTCAAGGCCTTAAGCTGGCAGAAGCGATGTGCATCATTCAGGTAAACTGCTTAATGCCTACAGGGAGGATGTTGGCTGCAATGTACTTACCTCATTCCTTGCCAGCCAATTATAACAGTAACTGTGACAGAAAAGGAAAAAGCAGTGGAGGCCATTGTACTCCAGCTGCTGGAAATGTTGAGCTTTTGTTTAGACTTTATAGGTCTGATTGTCATATTGTTTACTCATCCTGTCAGCTTACAGTATGATTCAAAATTATTGGTATGTCTGACACATCATAATAAAAAGAGAAATGAACCTACTCTTTCAGCTCCTGGTTTCTGGCTTATATTAAAGTGTATTTAATGGGGTTTTATTTAAGAAATGCCAATTTCAGTTTGGCAATCTCCTCCAGAAAAACTGTTCAAGAGTAGGGTATTTGCTGACAAATAGGTCAGATAAAACTAACACAATTAGAGAAGGAGAAATACATGTTTCTGAACTTTTTCCTGTGCAACATTTGTTATAATTTTCTTCCGTTTTTATTAATTCCTCAAACTCCTACTGAATTTTTATTTTAATTAACTAATGAATGGAAGCGTGTCCTATTTAGAATGACATTGTACTTCAAAGCCAGAAGACAACAGGCAAATCTTTTTGGCTATTTCTTCATTGTTAGGGCAAGAAGTAAATGCATGTATTTTAAAAGGTTTTTAGGGCAATTTTGTATTCTGTGAATAGACCTATCTGAACTTTTCTGCTCAATAATGGACAACTCTGTGCTTCCCTAACCATCAGACTTTCATCAAAGCTTAAACAAAACTTCCACAAGTTTTTTTTTTTTTTTTTTTTTCATGTTAGTCCAGGCTTTCTTCTCAGACACTGCAGCATTGTCTACTCTGCAAGTTCCATTCCTGCTGATTTCACAGAAATGTGGATTCCTACAGCTCCTCAGAGGCAACTTCTTATGCTCAAAGAGACTGTCAGCAAAACTCCATCTCTAGTGACCAAGGCCTACTTCTTTTTCTTCTGCTTCTTCCAATATTCTAGTTGTCATGACAGCTTTTTCCAAAAACAGCCTTAAGTGGCTAAAAACCTGTGTCATATCTGACTTCCCTACTCCAAAGCCTAAACCAACATTCATTCTTTATACTATCCACCATTCTCATGGGAATCCTTGTAATTTTTCTTATATTGGACTTTTGTTTCTCTCTACAGGCATCTTCTTGCTGTTCTGTGATAAAAATAACTAAAAAATAAGTAAAAATACCATAAACAACTTACAATGTTTTTTCATTGTCAGGAAGTAGACACTGGAGGATGTCTTTGTAAAGGTCTAGGTTGCAGAGAGAATACATTTCCTGCTTTTGGAGTACATAAGCTAAACATAATTGAGAGCCACTTCACAATTACTGATGACACCTACTAATTAAATTCCACACAGTTTAAACAAGATGTGTCTTTAGAGGACAGCTGTTGCACAGGAGCTTTGCTAACTGCATCGTCACATGTCACAGAGGACAACTCATTAAAAGGCTTTATTCAATTTAGTAGAAGACCTTGTGTCTATCCCCTTCTTCCCTTCATGGAAAATGATGTGCAATGTTTGGTCAAGTCTGTGGTATTACCTCATTGACATTGAAAGTCATAACATATACATTATAATAGGGAAAGTTAGGAATTGGACTGCACCTGTCTAGCTCCCCAGTGCTTATCATCGAAGGACAGAAGAGCAAGGCATTTCTCTTGAAGGCACCCACAGGTTTTACATGACCTGGGACAGTTAGATTATTGGGAGGAAGAAAGGAGAAACAGACTGAAGCCATTAATAAGTCAATAATTTCAAAATATCCTTGTCAGGGTTATCATATATCTTTGTCAGGGTTATAACAAGAAGTTTTGCAGATAGCAGTTCTCATATCCAATGTCAACTTTGAGCACTTCTTCCCGTTTTGTACTTATCATGTCTATCTTTGAGGAAAGTGACAGTAAGTAATAGTCTCACATTTATGCAGTGGGTATTTGAAGTTCAAGAAGTGGGCAGCAACACCTGCAATTAGTTGGTCAGGATCAATAAATGGATCATTCTTCTAGATTGGAAGTTCACAATTTGGTGTTTCTCTTATTGTTAAAAGTCTTCTCCAGTTTGTGGTTTCTTAAGGATTTTAACCCAAATAAAAAAAAAAAAAAAAAAAGCTCATTTAAGCTAATTTATTCAATCGCTTGTCATTCCTTCAGAAATAAGTCATTTCTCCTTAACACGGGTATCTGCTTTCTTTTATAATACCCAAATGGTGGTTTATTTATAATTATTGCCTCAGAGTTTAATTTGTTTATTATTGCTTGCCGGACTCCATGTGCTGTATCAAATAACAAACGTACATTTGTTTTGTTGTTGTTATTTAAATTTATTTCAAGGGATTTTTACCACCAAACTGAAAAGGGAAAAGGTTCAGGACATCCCCCTTATTGTCATCCAGTTCCATCAGTACATTATGATACTAAATAAAGCAAGAAGACCAATTCACATTACCATATTTACAGAATTAACCTTGCTTAAAAGTAACTCTTCTTTTATAATAACTTTATATTTAGACCAGAATTTTTCTGAAGGTGCACATCTTTATGTGGTGATTTATCTACCAATATGCGGCAGGACAAACCAGCTTTGAGAATATATCATAAATAGAAGATACAATAGTTTGTGCAGAGAAGAACAGGCTTTCTGCATATGTTCCTAGGACAATTTCAAAACAAAATCAAAGCCAGCCTACCAAACCCTAGGGCAGATTTTCAGTACTAGCCTCTGGTGAATGCTGGGTGCTAAAAGAAGGGACTGAAGTGGCATAGGACTTCTTTTAGGAGTAAACTATCCATCTTTCTACCAGCATTTTATATCCCAAGTCTTGCCTTATAGTTTCTTGCTGGAATACTAAAAGTTGTCCCAAGAGAAATATTAATGTTTCTCTATTTCATTCTAAACAATGTCATTAATATCTAACTGCATTTGTCACTTGGAAGCAGCTGGCTTGCCTGATACTGGGCCTGCAAGGCCTCCACTTCATCTGAAAGATGTTTTGAGCTGTAGCTGTGAGATACTGTTTTCTGAAGGTATTTTCCTGCTGCACATGCAACATGGATCTGAATACTGGGCAATTTTAGGCTTCTGTTCTCAATAATGGTTTTGTCTGTCTGAGAACCTGACATTAGAATTTTGTTTTTCTCTGTCAGGTTTCATTATCCTTTTTTTTTTTTTTAATAATATTTTTCAGTATATATCCTCATGTTGCATGGTTACAGAACTTCTAGGAAATTATTAAACAAATATCAGCCATTGGGCAAATCTAATAGTCTAATTAGGATTAAAACCTCTTTTCTTGATGCTGGGCACTTCAAATATATTTATAACCTGGAGACTTGGATTCAGAGGAATCAGTAGACGCTGATTTTAGTAGGTTTCCAACTCAACAAGTTCCCTTAGTGTGTATTTGCCTTTAAGAAGCTCAGACCAATTAGGTTATTCTCAGAGTTGAAGTTTGTCAGTGGTAGAGAGAACTGTGTAAATCAAATTGTCCAATATCTGCTACAGCATCCCAAAAGAAGCCTATCTCAGTGATGATGTGCCTTGTTACTACCCAAGAAATCCAGAACAAAAGTCTTGTTGGGTTCTTGAGAATGAACGGGACATATGAACTACATATACAAACAGAAGGACATATGAGACTATGTATCCAACATTTTCAAGGTTAGTTCTCTTAAAATAGTGTTCATCTTATATATGTATTATTATTTTTTTTTAGAAGATGGGAGGGGGAGAGCATAGGAAAGAGACTAGTATAAAGTGTGCCACTTGGCCACTGCTGCAGAAAAGTTATACTGCTGAAGCAAAATAAACATTTGGATACAGTTTAACAGACCTTGTAAGGCCATCATATTTCCATTGAAACATGATTTATGGTATTGATTTTTTTAACTTTGCAGAAGATTGCCTACAGAAATAGACATAATTTTTTTTTTAATAAACTACACCAATTATCTGGTTGTCCACAGCTGACAAATTATTTTTTTTTTTCTCAGTGCAGTATGATGGCCAGTAAAATATAAAACTGACTGGGACTATAATCAAACGGTATTTCTGCAAATCACTCAGTGACAATCTGAGGCAATTTTCAGTTACTCTCAGGACAGATTTTTTCCAATTGACTAGACAGAAAGTGGCAAGAAAGATTTAAGAAATGCCTTGTAAGTGCTGATCTGAGAACTTAGTACCAAATATCATCAATCTGTATCCTTCTGAGACCAGAAGATTTACAAAATAGGCTATTGAACTTACATAAGCATTCAGTTATAGAATTATATATCTCATGGTTCAGTATCTTGGGATTCTTAGTATTAAAGGGAATAGCTATAGACTCACACTTTGACTGTTTGCAATTATCATACGCTTCATTAGATTAATGACTGTCTGAACACTGACCCACTTTCTTTTCTGAAGATACTCACTAGGGTGTTTTACTGGGTTACCAGTAGTAACTTGTGTATTTATACAGGTTTGATGTTTAAAGAACTAAACTGATAGCCCTGGCATAGCAAAAACGAAAATATAATTAATAGCCTAATAAATATCTTACAGAAATTGTAAAATAAAACCTTCCTAAAACTGGATATAGATATGCTACCATCGGATACATATTTTTCAGGTTTTTTAATGATCCTCATATATTTTTAAGTTTGCAAGAACTGAACAGCAGCATAATGAAAAATAAGTTGCAACATTAGAAATACTGGTATATTTGTATTACAGTAGTGCTAACAAAGCTGTAGCAGAAACAAAGCCTTGTTAGAGTTCCCAGTCTGGTGTCTCAGACTTTGGCACCTTAGTAGACAGAACAGGGAAGAAAGGTGGAAGGAAAATGTAATTATTAGAGAGATGAGACATAGTTATGATAAAGGATCACCAGCATTTTGGGATCTTGTTAGAAACCAAAGACATCCCAAGACAACCCTGGCTCCATCATGCCTCCAGCTTGGCTGCAGTGTATTGCGGCTGCCCTCTAGACCATTTGTCCCTCAGACTTTTTCCCTGATGGCTCACATGAATGAGGCTGCATGCATGCCTGCCAAGCACAGGCACTGCACTGGTACCTTAACCACTAGGGTATCTCCCTCCTGACATAGACATCAGCATTTCACTTATCTCAAGACACACTTTTTTTTAAAAATATGGTAGCAAAAATTATGCACCAAAATGACAATTATGACGTATGGTGTGTTTTTGCACCATTGAGTACTGCACCCGTCCTCACTAACACACCTTGAGAAGCTGTCTGTTAGACATTCACATGCAAGTCCCAACCCAAAACCCAGAATGGGAATCGTCAGCCTAAATATCAGAAAATATTTTCTTCCATAAAACTCTCTGTATTTCTGAAAATGATAAACAGATTTAAGCAACATGGAGTTTGTAAGCTCTGAGATGTAACAGCAAGTCCTTCCTTCAACCTCCAGGATGATTCTTTAGAGGAATGTCTGCTGTCTACCGAATTAGCAATTAATTCCTTTATATATTTCTTCATATATATCTAAAGATACATATACCAGCAAAGTTCAGCATCTGAGATGCTGTAATATCACAGCTCATCCCAATAAGCATATGTTTGCTTGTGAAAGAGAAAGAAAAAATACACTTCTAAAATTTAAATAAGAATGTATTTCACTACTCAAGCAAATTGTTCTTTTTTTATTTCTTTTGAGAGCAGCCCTACAACAGTCAGATTATTATGAATATTTTCTTTAGAAAAAGCATTTTAATAAGAAAGCTGTAGTTTCCTCCTAAGGCCAAATTCAAAAATAATTAATAAGTATGTATTAAGATTCTGCACACATGGGCATTTAGCTCAGTGCAATGAAGCAAACAAGTGAACAACTGACAGCATACTGATATGGAGACAAGCCAAATTTGCTGTAGCCATCTTCTTCATATAGTGCCAATTATTCTGAGTGATTCATACCCTTACCAAAACACCAAACATGAATATTTTGATGCATAATGTGTTATATCTACATTCATTTCTGTGCTGAAAGGCTAATTAAACTGGTAGTTGTCATTCATATCTCTTGCTATTATATTTGTATTCAAAATTGCAATAGATGCAATCTGTGTGTATTTTTTTTTAATCCAAGTAGTTTGAAATTAATTTGAAGCCATACAACAGCAATCATACTCTAATTAGTGAGATAATCAATTAATAAACTTGTAACTAAGGGTTCTCATGTTGTAGATGCAGATTATTTCAACTGGGATGAAGTACAATCTTTGTATTAAAAAAATTTTAAAAAATAGTGAATCTATCCTACAGCCAGAAGATAAACGAACATACATCTGTTTAAGAGGTATCATTTTAACCCCTTCACTGTGACAGTGATTCATGTGGCTATAACCACAAGACTTCCATTAAAATAACAGCTTTCTGTGGCCAAAACAGCATGCCACTCTTAAAGTGTTTGCACTTACTCTCTTCAGTCAATACATGCAAAGTGATTCCATAAAGCCATTAAAGCTAATATAATAAATGAGTTCAAGACAACTGGTTATTTGTACAGGGAATTAATTGAAGGATGCAGGGAAGAAGTAGAGATTAATAAACCGTAAAGTGCAGGCTTCTTGTGCCAAATGGCCTTTTCCCCTGTAACTGTAAACAAATTTGGATTTTGAACAATTTTAGACTTCAGGGTCCTGCATTAGCAATGGCGTTGGGTTCCTTAGGGAATCACTTGCATTGCTTTCCAGCCAGAAAATCCATGAGACAAACCCGAGAATTTGTGATCCACAGAATGAACTGGGGAAAATAATTTTTCTTTGCCAACTTGATGGGGTACTTGCAGGAATACCTTTGGGGTCATTTATGTTGTGGTAACTTTAGCATCAAATTAAGACTACCATGAGCTGTACCACTACTGACAGGTGTATTCCGATGGACTGTGCATCTCTTCCTTGCAATAAATTTCTGCAGCATATGCTGAACAGACAGTAACATGGAATAGGACCTATTCCCTAGACTGTGGTGCACAAGGGAATTAAAATTCTCCACTGTCGTTAGACTTCAGTTGTTGCATTATGGTGAGATACATGGACCTGACAAAACCTACAGGGAAAAGTTTCAAAACCTTCATTATATTTATGCCACAAGCAGATTATAAAAAAGATTACCATGTGAAGAATTAACACAGCTAATCCCATGCTTTAATAGCAAGTACATGCTGAAACATCATCAGATTAGAAATTAATTGGAATGATTTCCTGTGTTGGGTGTTTGGGGGTTTTTTTGACAATAGGTTACGAGTTTCTGTCAGGAAAATCAGGATGAAATACATATTTTTTAGACTGAACTGAAATATGTTATTTTACTTATTTTCAGTCTCACTGAACTGAAACAGTAGCTTACCAATGAGGTACAACTATATAGAAATTTATCTCCTAGTTATTTTTTGGGTTTCAGCTAGAATTTTTAAGGACATATGTCTTATAAACAATCCGTTCTATGTTGTGCATTCTAACACCAAATCCATTGTAAGGATTACATTGTAAGTTACAAACCTGGGGTAAAACCCAGGGTATTCTTGGTGCAGGGCAAAAAATAGGCATCAAAGCTACTATTCTCTGTAAAGTATAATAAAAAACAAAGGAAAAGGATGTATAAAAAATGGGAACTTTTAAAATAATCTTAAAGATAAAAATATGAGGAAGAAACTTATGTGTCATTTTTCATTCTTATTGATATTTCATAGAAAATTTGAATATTTCTACTTAATATTCCTCCTTTTTTTTTTCCTTATGAAAAGTCAAATAGGAACAAGATAAAGAATTATAGTTTTTTATGTAATTTTCTGCAGAATCTTTCTTGTTAGCATCTGTACATCTTTTGCATATGTTTACTTGCTTAGATGAAGTTACTGAAAACCATAAAATTAAAACAGACTTTTGAGTACATAACTTCTCTTTTTCCAGTGCAACAGCCAAAATAATTTGTATATGCATTATTTTCTCCTTCAGACACTTAAGTAACTTGTTTTCAGGTGATATAAAGATGTCTAACCATCTTTTTACCTTTAATAATTAAAATAATGAAAACGAGATTTTCACTCAGTACTAATGACCACTGGCTTTTTTTTTTATGTATACCTATGACTGTAGTAACACTTCTGGAATGGAAAGAAGCCACAGAATTAAAGTTATTAAAAATTCTATTGTAGACTTATCTAATCGATTAAACAAAAAATGATTGCAGCTAGATTTGTGTTGCAACATAAGGTTGAAAGCAAGGAAATGTTCTTGCTGATAGTCTAGAAGGTTAGGTTTAAGCCTGAGATAAAACGGTCTAGTAACCCAAGTTACAACATGCTCTTTGCAATGGTAACACAAACCAAAAATACACTTTTCCTTTTTTCTTTTTTTCCCCACAGTTCATTATTTTAATACTTTGAAGATTAACTTGTGAAATATCCTAAGAGTGTAACTATACCACCATATAAATGAATATTTTCAATATTTAATTTCATGTATTGCTTCATAAGTAGACAGATAAAAGAATAAAATCGTTTGTTGGAGCTACTCTCTCTCCCACTATGGCCTTCTCACCAAAATATTCTGCATTTATTTTTCAGAATATTTCATGCTGTGGACAAGCAGGAGATTGCAATGATGGCCAAACTATGATTATTCATCCAGTGCTTATAAGTACTCATGTCTCTAAATAACCTCGCTATTCAAAAGACGTACCTCTACATTTTCAATTCCCTTAGTTTTCATAAAATTCCAATAACAAACATTACAGTTACACATAATTTCATTTAAAATTTAAATAAGATATTTTGATCGGTATTTACTGTGATGAATATAGAAGTTTGCTTTGGTATCTGTTGAATAAAAAGAAAACACCACCACTTAAGAATTCTTCACCTCTTTCACATGGTTATGTTTTTCAGTGCAGTCTCTGCAGTTTCTTAAGTTACTGGGATAATATATGTGTTATCTCATCAAGCTCCGATATTCTACATTCAGCATAATAATGTAAGAAAATATACAACTTATATTTGAAGACAAATAACAGGGAGAGATCTTCTGGTCTACCTACTGATATTAGAATTAAGTATCTTTCTTTGGTAACATATACTATATATCAGAGAAAAGGATTAATTGTATGGCTACAGAAGTTTACAAGAGGAAAACAAAAATGTCAAAAGGCAGAAGTTAATTCTATGGACATCCTCACATTTCAAATTAATATCCTCTAAACAGAATTTCCTGTGATTCTGGTGAATGAATAAAACAATTTTGGGGAAGTAGAATGTGGTGACTCACTAGCATGAGTAGTTTGACTGTTGAGGATACTTATGCAGTGGGTTATACAATTAAAAAATCCAAATGTAAGTGTTGATGCAATAGAAAATCTAAATTACCAAGAAATAAGAAAGTAATTATTTTTGCCATAAAGCTGGTAATAGTGCTTAGGTGATAAATACTATAAAAACCACACACATGCAGAGATTAAATTAATGGCAAAGAACTGGGTTAGGAGGATACCCTCAACAGAAATTTATTAGTATTTATTCTCAGCAAAACCAAAGATGATTATCTTTTTTTACAGGAAGGTCATTAATGAAATTACTTTCCCCAGCAGCGACTGCTGTGAGCAATATCAATACCCAAGTACTGTGTATCCAATATAAGTTTTTATGTTGCCCAGCAGTACCTCTGAGAGATAATATGACTCATCCCTCTTGCTCAGCAATGAGACTATAGGAAGTTGAGCTTCCTCAATGTATCATATCAATTTATAAAAGATGCACTTATGAAATAGCTTGGCTGGCTAGTGAATTATCAGAATGGTAGTTTGCTTCATTTACTATTATGGTATGTATATGTAGGGACTGGTAGATACCCACTTGATCTGGATTCAGTTTCTGAAAAGAGGAACTTTGTATGAAGCTTGGCCAGATGAAGTAACCTTGGTGGTCCTCAGAGCTGGCTCTGCAGTCTGGGTCTGTCCACACTGAGTCTCCTTCTTGGACAGTGACTAACTGGTGTTAACTAAGTTAACAATTATAACTAGAAAAATAAATTAGGATTTTTTGTTTGTTTGTTTGTTTGTTTTCTTACCCTCCCCATACAACCACTTTATTCAGTTGGTACAAGACCATGACAGGACCCCAATATCTGCCAGACCTTCAAGATATATATGCCTGTCTGTAGCTTTCTTTAAGGTTAATTCCCTCCAAGACACAGAAACGCCTGAAATTTAGAAGATCAGGTTGTAGCAGAACAAAAAGAAGAGTCATCATGTTTATAAAACAGAGAAGACCCAGAGATGTTGATGAAAAGAGAGTAAAAAAACAAGGTTATGAATAAGTCTCCCATTTGCTCAATGCATCTCTCTAGGGAGGTTCTGATTCCCAGGCACACCCTTGACCCAGGATTCTTCTGAGGCTTTCTGAGTTCTGTTAAATTTCACCTTTCTCTTTCCAGCACCAGAAAAGTCTGTCTTTCCTATCTCCCCATGTGTCTGCTGCAGTCTTTCGCTCTGCTTAGCTCCTCCATGACAGCTGCCCCAGTCCTGCAAGTTTTGGGGAAGAGCAGGAAAGAAGAAGCTCTCCCCATTCCTCCAGTGACTTCTACTTGCCCAAAGCAGCTGACGGAAGACCAAAAAGGGGATTTTTTCCTCCCTTTGCCAGGTCAATCCATCTTCAAAGAAATATCACGTACAGCATGCAATACGTTGCAAACAAACAATTAGAACATCACTTCCTTCACAAATTGCTACAAGCCCAAGTATATTTTTTAATTTGAGTATGTAATTAATGCAAATTAAGTGTTGTAATGAAAGCTTATTGAAATCAGATCATGTATCAGAACACGTCAACAAATAAATATTTCCAGTAGGATCTAAATCTTCCAGCCTTCACTCTTTATCAGAGATAACCTCCTATAAAAACAGTTTGAACTATAGCTATGTCACCACACTTGATTGGACATGCCACTTAAATAGGTGAGGGAAATCTTGTTTTCAGAGATGGCAGTTTCTATAAAGGTTCTAAATGCTTTTCTCTGAAACTATATCCACTGGGGGAAAAAAAGACCTATTAAAAGAAATTAAATTCTATACAAAGCAAAATAAAGTTTGTGTGAATAACTGACTACAGGAACCCTTAGGATATTGGGGTGTTCACAGCTGAAGCTCATGTCTCGAACCTAGCCAGTGAAGGAAGCAGATGAAAAAATACATCATTTATCTCATACAACAATCTCCAATTCTTTGCAGTTTACATTTCTCACTGCCCTTTTCAAATATACTGCAAAAGGGGATGGTTCCATGTTTTTAATTGGCTTCTTTCTGTCAAAAGAAGGTATAGAAGTTTGTGCCATGATATAACATGTCAGATCTTGCTGTACCCCATGAATACCTATTATGTGAGTTTATACATTATTCTTACTTTTAAAATTACTAATATAGACTTTTATTTCCTTGGCAAGGGTGTATGTACAGAGAAAAGGCTTGAATAAAATTGTTTGTGTGTCAATATTATTCCTTCAAATATCCACAGTTCATAAAGATTCTTAAAAAATAGGGATGGCTTTTACCCCTCAAAAAAAAAAAAAAAAAACAACCCAGAAGAAAAGCAATTAAAAAAGACCAAGTTGCATGAAAAAAAAATCATATAGGTCCTTCTTTGACCAAGATTAGTAGAAGCATAAAATACATTTCTAAACATACTGAAAATTGTTGAACTATTTTCAAGTATATAAAATGACTGATTTGCCTAAATTAAAAAATAAAAAAAAATACAATTTCCTTTGCCATTTCATTTCCAACTTTGAAAAACTGTAATTTTACATGGTTCAGCACTAACCGTAACTCATTTTTTTTCTAAACCTGCCAGGTGAATTTTGTTTTACACTTTCCATTTTAATTTAATCACTTGCCCTTTGCTGTTCTTTTTTTTTACCCAGACATATTCAACTGATTTCATAATTGTATATGTCAGAGAGAGAGGGGGAAAAAAAAGTTTATGTTAGTTACAAACTTGGCACCAGATAAGGCGAAGTAATTTATCCTTTCTCTTTACACAGAGTTAACCAAAGTCCTGTTTCTACAATATTATCTGAGAAGTTGAAGCCTCTGAATCTATGCAGAGTCCTGATGTTTTAAGATCACTTTTCATGGGTCTTGGGCACATTGTTATGAAACAATTTTCTAGAAAAAAACATATAACTTTTTCAGTGAGGGAAAATCCAGTACAATCCATGGTAGATAGTTCAGATACAAATTATCTGCAGCACTAAAAATATGAAATAGTATGTTATATTATGCTACATTTTTAAAATATTTTTTAATTCAGGAGCTTCCTATTACACTCACACATACTGTCCAAGTTGTTCCTGTAGGCTATGATCCTGTCACCCCACCCTTTGGTAATTGTCATGGTTTAACCCCAGCCAGCAACTAAGCACCATGCAGCCGCTTGCTCACTCCCCCTGCCCCGGTGGGGTGGGGGAGAGAATCAGAAGAGTAAGAGTGAGAAAAACTTCTGGGTTGAGATAAGAACAGTTTAATAACTGAAATAAAGTAAAATAGTAGTAGTAATAATAACAAAATAATAATAATAATAATAATAATAATAATAATAATAATAATAATAATATACAAAGCAAGTGATGCACAATGCAATTGCTCACTACCCGCTGACCAATACGCAGACAGTTCCCAAGCAGCGATCGCTGCTCCCTGGCCAACCCCCCCCAGTTTCTATACTGAGCATGATGTCATATGGTATGGAATAGCCCTTTGGTCAGTTTGGATCAACTATCCTGGCTGTGCCCCCACTCAGTTTCTTGTGCACCTGGCAGAGCATGGGAAGCAGAAAAGTCCTTGACTAGCATAAGCAGTACTTAGCAACAACTAAATCATCAGTGTGTTATCAAGATTCTTCTCATCCTAAATCCAAAACACAGCACTATGCCAGCTACTAGGAAGAAAATTAACTCTATCCCAGCTGAAACCAGGACAGTAATAGGAACAGATTTCTTATTCCTAGTCCCACATGAACATTCTTGTGGGCTACCTCCAGACCTTATTTTTGCAAAAAAATTTCTTTGCCTTTGTCCCAAGACAGACTTCTTCTGAATGTATTACTACACTTGTATTTCATCATGTGACATAAATAATGGAGCCCCAAACTGTTAGTTCTACTAAGGGTCTTCATATGAACTCAATAATGAGTTTGAGGCTGTGTGTTGTTCTGTTCTGTCTATGCAGATACACATTTCCTGAGCAGATCTTTTGAGCAAGTGAAGTTTTTTTGGGGGGTTCGTTGTCAGTTTTTTTCTTATGTAGGATATATAAGTCTCTTGTGCTGGTAGAAATGAAAACCTGTCTATAATCCAAGGGATTCGGTGCTGTGCAGAAGACGATTGGTTGTGTGATCTCAAGTGAGGCATCTGATAGGGACACCTAGAAGGGAAAGAAAGCTCTGTAAGAGAAGATCTGTGAAGCATCAGGTGCTCAGACTACAGCCTAAGCAGTCAGGGTAAGTTGCGAGTCACTGCCATTGACAGGGTAGCATCTTTCTTCTGTCATCTTCTTTCATCCTCTTGTTTTCTTGCCTTGTACCAGCTAAGGTAGACAATTTTATTCATTTGAACTGCAGAATATTGTCCAGCACAAATAGATAGATACATACATAGACATATACATGCATACATGTATGCATAAAAGGGCAATTTTCTGAAATTTTGGTGGAATAATTTTTTTCAGTGAAAGAGCCAACAGTTGCTAAAGCCAGGCAAAAGCCTGAGTGAGACTATGTAGCTGGGAGCAGGGCAAGGGGAGAGCTGGGAGAAAGGGGAGTGAGGAAGGGTGCTGTTGGGTTAGTGCAATTTCAGGTGAACCTGAAACGTTGGTTAAAGGATGCTTATATGAATTTCTGAGTAAAATAAACAAGTGTATAATCTTGTTGATTTTTTAAAAATAAAATCTTTTTTTCTACTACTGTATTTAGTCCTACTTTTCAGATTAAACATTATTTTATTTTAAGCTGATCACAAGTCTCAGAAAGGGAAAAAAAACCCCACGCACTCCATTTTCTACCTGATATATAAGAAAAGATTAGCTCCAGAAGGTACTCTACATTGGTAATAGCTATATGTTGTTTATAACAACAGGATTTAACACAGCAACATCAGGAGAGGGAGAGGGAGAGGGAGAGGGAGAGGGAGAGGGAGAGGGAGAGGGAGAGGGAGAGGGAGAGGGAGAGGGAGAGGGAGAGGTGTCGAGTCTTCTCTGTCTCCAGAACTTTCGGCCAGTGCAGTAACCAAAGCTTCTTTTCAAGAAAGTGTCTGTACGTACAATTAATAGTACATATATTCCAAATGGAGAAAAGATGTATTGTACTAATAGCTCATTCAACACATAGTGGTCCTACTGCAACTACTTTCATTGGTTGTTTACTCAGCTGTTGGATGTTTACAGTATGTGTATTGGTGCCAATGTTCCATTAATATAATTAAATTAAGCTCATTACAGAGCAAAAGGAATTAATTCTGAAAGGCTATGATAAATCTTATACCCTATATATCAAATATATTTTTACCTTTCTGTTGAATGGAACAACAGTATTTTTTAAAGACATTACAAGCTTGTAATTTATAGCTATGCTGTCTTTGTAAATGTGTAATGAAATAGCTACGTTTAAATACATATGCATACTTCTTTTTCCAGAATATCGCTGAATTCTTGTCTTTTCATGGGTTATACTTTTTAAGAAGGAAATCTGTTTAATTAGAAAACATTAATCAGCAGTAAAAGAATATCAATAGATTCTATTTTTTTAGTGCAGTGTGCTGACAGTTACAAACAATTTGCAGACATGAAAATTTTTATCATAACTTACAATGAACAGCTTCTATATTAATAAAATACAATTATATCTCATTAAACCACTAAGAAAAAAATTAAGTGAGTTTTTTTAATCATAATTTTGTACTATCATTAACACTGCTAGTCTGGATTTGCCCTTTTGAAGGGCAAATTCCATTAGGATTTCATTGCTATATTGAATAAATAAAGCAAATAAAACATGCAAATTCAAACCATATTAACACTGATTCATATAGTTTAATCTCAATGTAACCTGAATTTATTTTATTTAATATTATGAATTTTATGATGTGTGACTGAACACCAACCAAACAAGTAATGAGACTTAACATTTGGATTGTCACAGCTAATTAAAAAAAGATCCTATGATTTCTTGACTTTCTGTAAACGTGGTTTCCTACTTAGGGCTCCAACAAAAGATCATTGAAAGCCATGGGAAGTTTTTCCACAATTTCTTAAGCACTGGCTCAGGTTCTGCTGCTGTGATTGGTGAATCAAATAATCCCTTACTTATAAGACTACTAAATGCTTATACCCCCATAGCTCTAGCAATGAACAGCAAAATTCCAGTTTCATCACAATAAGTCTTCCAGAAATATTTATTCACCAGCAAGAACAGTCAGTTATTCTTATAAACAGTATTAAAGGGTATGATGAGAGTTTTGTGCAAGACTCCTCAGTGAAGTACTGGCTGTCAATGACATTGTTCAGAAAAAAATCTGAGAAACAATCAGGATGCTTTATAGAGCACAATAGTTGAAACAGCAGGAGCCTCCACAAAATATATAGCTGCTTGCCAGTGCATGAATCTTACCTGAACCCTTTCCATGAAGACTGATAGACAGATGCAAGTTCTGGCCCCCTGATTGCTGAAGGAATATGGATCTGTGCATCTGAAAGAAAGAGCAGGCACCCTGTTGGGAGTACAAGAGGAAGCAAATGAGCTCCATCAGTGCCAGAAAAATAAATAAAAGTCAAAGTAAAGGCATTTTTTTTTCTTTAGTAAAGCATTCCTGAAAAAGAGCCTTTTGGCAAAGGAAATTTGATGAAACAGGATTCTGAACATTCTTTGTAAAACAAACAGTTTCTCAGTTTTGGAGGTCAAGTCAAAGCAAAATTCAGTAGTGAGGACTAAGCTTTCACTGAATTAAAGAGTATGAAGAGGTAGAGATACTCCCAGCCCCAAAGAGTTTGCAGTCTAAATAGACAAGAGGGTAGTGAATGGATCTAAGACTTGAAAAGCACAGGATCAGTGACAGTATGAAGAATAAAACCTAGCTCTTGTGTGCTCTCCTTCAGCATTTTCTCTGCTTGGCTACAAAGTTTTCTCTTTCAAATGACTATATTTTTTCCAGAAAATTAAGTCACAAGACATGTATAAAATATTTTAGGGAATATGAGCAGAAATCCCTGACAAGTTCATGATGTAATTAATTTCACTGTAACTTTGCCCTTATTAAGACATTTAGTGCTGTTAATGGAAGATACTTAGTTTGTCCAAAGCATACACATTTTCCAACTAAACAGATTATCTAATCACTAGTAGTATAATAAAATAACAGCAATTAATTCCAGACTATATTCACAGCGTAATGCTATTGCCAATGACAGATGCTTCCCTTAGGAGGAAACTGTATGACTTATTGCTGAATCTGTCAAACAGAATGCTCAAAGGTGAGAAGTAGTTTTCATCATCTATGTTTCCCCTGAACTGTATTAGATAATAATTAGATAATAGCTTTTAATCAAAACTGGCATTTTTAGCCTACTGAAGTGACAACTGAGACGCCAATATAATAATATCTGGCAGTGTATTTGTGATACAGGCTGCGATATATCATAGTTGATTTTGCTTTGTGATTGATGATTTAAATCTTTTTAAAGAAATGTGAATATTCAATATGAATCACAAAACCCTTTTACCTCAGTCCTACCTCAAAATTTTGCTATAGTCATACTACTGCAAATCATTTCCGTTCTGAGCCTGCAAATATTTTCAACCTACTTAGTGCTTTCTTAGCAATTTCACAGTAATATGCAAAATCATGTGTGTAGGAGCAATCAACATGAGCATATCTTTCCTGATTATCAAAATACTGAATTATTTTTTTAAAACATTTGGGAAATTCCTGAGATAATTGAATTGTTTTATAATCAGATAATTACAATATTTATATTCATAGTTCCTGCATTATATTGCAAAGCTTGGAATGACCAATTGACATACAGTCTTTAAGGCCTTTGTTACAAACCTTAGCAAGTAACTAACAGCATATTTTCCTTGATAATGCAGTTGTTCAAAAAGTTCTTTCAAGGTAATTAAATTGATAAGTCTCTGTATTCTCCCAGATCCATGCCTTATTCTATTTTTAACTTACTGATGTGCCTATGCCCCCTGCAATTTCAAGGAGAGCTGGTAGAGAATGAAATCAGGAAAATGATCTCAGAAGCGTCTCCTTCCCATGACCATAAACCTACATGCATGTGTGTACACATATAGATATACCGTATTTAGAAAAAATGTCAGCTAGCACTATTCCCCACTTGTTTTCAAGATACATTTTAGTTCTACCAGAAAAGACAAAGTACATCAAATTCTTTTAGGGTCTGCTAGGCAGCATGTCTTAGTTCATATGCCCTACTATCCTTATTCCTGTTGTCCCTAGAATACCTTCATTTTTACAACAAATTACAGTCATCTGGGGATTCTGCAAATCACTTACCTCCAGATCTTCATTTTCACATTCATGGCTTGTGTCACTAGTATGGAAAGGGAATTTCACTCCCTTCAGCAACATAAGTTTGGTTATACTTCCTAAAAAATAAAAATATTTTCATAAATAAATATTCTAAAGAAAAAATGGGTAGTATATCTTAAAAAAGAGAAAGTCTACATGGCTCATAGTAACAGGTCTAAAAAAATGGTTAAGATAGTAACTAAGGCCTAATTCTTTAGGATAGTGTAGCATATGTTGCCGTTCCAATGATTTCAATATAAAGTATGCTGAAATGCACTACAGAATTATTACTTAGTGCAGCATAGTTATTTATAATTGCTGTATAGTTGCCTTCACTTGAAACAATAAAATATTTGAAGATCTTGCAGAACTCTTTGCTCCAGTGCTTAAAACATTTTGATCACAATTTTTGATCTACTGTCTCTAATTTTTAAACACACAAAACCATATCATGTAGCATTTAAAGTTTGTGTTCACTTTTCTCCCTTCCAACATCTAGTGTTTCAGTAAAACACTTATTTAGCATATGTGATCTAAAGCTCAGAAGCTGGTTATCTGAAGCACCAGAAAAATAGAGGTCAAAATGTGCAACTTTTAATTCAGAATGAACTCACCAGTCACTGGAAAGAAAGGAATTATGATATTTTCTTCTCAAACAGTTTTGTCCTTCCTTTTGGTTATTCAAACCAAGCCAGAACCAAGGATTCTCAACACCAACTGACATTTCATATTTTTAACTTAATTCAGCTTTACTGCTTCCCCATCCATTCTTCTCTGACAAGGAAAATATACAACTTGCTGTTATAAATACTTTACAATGACCCTGTCTCCCATACTCTTCATTCTAATCATAGCTATGCCACTTACCATTCATGTCAGTTTAGATATATAGAAGAACCATAAAAATAAAACCTCCTCTCCCTGCTCTCTTTGAATTATTTTTCAGAGGGCCACAACAATAAAACTCAAATGAATTAATGTGGAATTTCAAAGCACTAACAATTGCTTGTTCCCTCCCCATAGAGGAGAGTGAGGTAAGTGCAATGATGTCTTTGAATTTCTGATTGAAAAATAAACAGCTTCCATGTACACCTTGTAAATTTATTTAACACTACAATTTCACTAGCCTACAGAGGTATATATATGTCTTAGTTTTCTGATCCTGTATGCTCTTAAACAAAATAGGTAGGAAATGTCAATGTTTTTCTCCACACACTGCTTTGGGTGGCAGCTGAGGAAACTGTTGCTGAAGATACACAACTGCGAGGACACTTTGTGGTAACTGCAGCAGACCAGAGTGAAGTCACTCCACTCACCCTCTAAATAAAGCTCAAAAATCCTGCAGCATCTAGAAGAAATGATGAGTTAGTATGTCATAAGGGTCCATACCACAGGGACTAAAGTACTCCCTGATACCAAAGCAAGAGTTCAGTGAGCAGGGAGAAAGGAAGGTAATACTTACTTACTAGAAAAAAAGGTTTCCCAACCCTGTCCATTAGTTAACAGATTAAACTACCAAAATTACTACAGGGGAATGACCTTTTAAGTTGTTTATGAAGGCTAAATTGCTGAAAATTTTCCTCAAGTTGAATTTGTTACACTTGTTATTAATTCTCTTTCCTTGTTTCATACACAGACCCGTGCTTACAAGTGGGAAATTGACTGCTGCATCTTTGTTGTACTCGATAGAGTCATCCCAAGAGTTCTTTGGGTCTGAATTTTTTCTTAAAGGACTGCATAACCATCAGGTACAAACCATCTCTGGCCTTCCCCAGGCAATTTTTAAGATGATTACCAACTCTTTTGCAAGTCTTCTTCCCTGTCTGGTGTCCTCTCCGTATAAGCAGGTGGTGAAGCTGCAGATGCAGACAGCTAAGGGTGACATTGTAGTGGGTGTTTGCTATAGGCTGCCTGACTAGGAAGAACAAGTGGATGAGGCCCTCTACAGACAGATAAGAGCAGCCTCGTGTTTGCAGGTCCTGGTCCTCATGGCGGACTTCCTCCACCGTGGTATCTGCTGGAGGGGCAACACAGCCAGACATAAGCAATCCAGAAGGCTCCTGGAGAGCATGGAAGACAATTTCCTGGCCCAAGTGACAGAAGAGCCAACAAGCAGAGGTGCTCAGCAAAACCTCATACTTCCGGACAAGGAAGAGCTTGTTAGGGATGTGGAGGTCAAAGGCAGCCTTGGAGCACAAGATGGAGTTCAGCATCCTGAGGGGAGGGACAAAAATGAAAAGGAATATTACAACCCTGGACTTTGGGAAAGCAGACTTTGGTATAATACTAATTTTTTTTTTTTTTACTAAGTACCTTCAAAATCAGCATGCTTATAATATGAGCAAAGAATTTGGCTCTGGGTAATGATATCTTAGGGTTAAGTAGCTTTTTTAAAACATCAATTTGGGGAAAATATTTCTACTTAGTCTTCTAGTAAACATTTACACGGTTTTAGCACATAATTTGACTTTCTCACTCATTTACCATTACAGTTAAAATACACTTCCTTGGGCTATTTTAATGCAATAGATCTGATTTATACTCTGACTTCTCCAATGATATGGCTCCTGTCCACCCTTCCCTGTGCTGTTTCTTACTATACCTCTTGCTGAAGTGAAAACTGTGACTCTGTCACTCGGTTACTTCTGCCAAAGCTTCCTCCCTGCGGGGGGGACGAAAAGCCAAGGACACAAAGCCCTGCTCTGGTACAGTGCAGTACTTAACCTTGGCTCAGGCCTCTGAGAAAATTGCTGAGCTGTGAGCGAGAGCTATGAAAAGTCTGCAGGAAGATGAGAGAGGTGAAAATGCAGAGAGATGTCGGACAGCTGAGATGGGGAACACTAGTAGCTCAAGGATTCAAGAAGAAAAGCACTAATGTGAAAAGGTATTAAATGCTTATGGGGAAAAACCAGGGAGGCTAGTGGGGGCTAGGAGCTGTCAGACTCTCAGCTCAAGTCCTCAGGGCTGTCCATGTCAATGGAGGATGGCAGCTCAGCAACACCAAGGACCCGTTCAGGAGTTGCAGAGCTGCAACACATCCCCTCCTGACCGGTGCCTGCTTGGCCAGCAAAGAATTTCTGAGTCCTTGTCCTGAGCAGTGAGCATGCTCAACCTAATAGCTCCCTAAATCCCAGCTATCTTTTGTGTGTGTCAGGCAATAAAAAATTGTTTTGTTTTGAAGTTGCCCATATCCTGCTTGCAGAGTTTCTCTGTACCTGGCTAATGGTGCCTGAACAAACTAACCCAAAAGAGGGTTGTTAACAAATGGCAGTCTTTTTTATATATGCCAGCTGAAATTAGCTAAGTAGTGAATAGCTTGAAGACAAAGGCTGTTTGGGTTAGAGGCGGATAACATCGAACTATAAAATTGATTTGTACATAGGGTCAAGAACATGTAGACTGAATGTCTCTCAATTGAGATCTTTCTGTCAACTTGTTTCAGCTGCATCTCCAGCAAAAATAAGAATTTTTTTCCTCCAAACTAAACCATGATGAGAACATAATAAAAAGTCTATCATAATGGCAAGACAAGTAGGTGGTTATTCTCAGTCTTTAACAGGAAAAGGTTCTTTAAGCATCCCTACAAATTGTGTTGCTTTTTACCAAATAGCTCCTCAACAGAATTACTATTCTGGTCTGTGACATGCTCTGTACACAAGCAGAGGCAAAATAAAGCCACAGTTTGCAGCTGCTTTTTCAGCTTGTGTCCTAAATGAATTCCTCAGATGTGGACCATACCGTTCATGAGAGTCTAGAAGCCTATGCTTATATTTGCAGGTGAAGATAGCCTTCTGATTGCTCTGCAGAGAAGACTTGCAGACTGTGATGGCAAACACCTTGCTGAAGTAGTCATCCCAGATGTCCTATGTCTAAGCATACCTAAAAGGTAGTGACTATCAGGTGTCTGGAGACGTCTTATTTTCCAGGAATACTGGGACTGTCTGTAGGCCTGTCGTGAAACTCTTAGGGCTAGAGGTAAATGGCTAAGCTGCTGACTGGGTCCTGGCCCACAGCGAGCAGGATGTGGGAAACTACAGATAGGGCATGGGAAACCGCTGAATGTGGCAAAGAATTATGACAACACAACAAAAATGTCCAACAGAGCTGTGAGAGACGGTTGGATTTTCACAGTCACATAAAGGACAGTTATGTGAAAGATGGCCAAGCTTCATAGATAACTGGAAGGGAGCAGCTGAGGGCATTTTGACGAGTACAGTCTTACAAGGCCAACAGCACCTAGAGGACTGCATCAGTAACACCAGATAAGGCCATGATTGTCTTAGCATTGGTACCAGAAATGCCAAATTTCTGTACAGACCTAGCAAAACAGGGAGCAAAGAGAAAAAAGTAATTAGGGGATGGGTAAGGGGAGGTACAAGGGTACATTCTATTCTTTTTCATTCAGCTTATCCCCAAAGCTTTTCATAACACGCTATCCATCCTTTCTGGAAGACCAGGATGAAGAAGTGGAAAACATTTTGACTGCTTCTGGATAGTGAAAAGCAGGACAGGAGAGAGAAATGTCTTTGTGTTTCTTACCCTTTCTCTGTGATTGACTGGGAGGTTCAGGAAAAGGAGTATTTGTGAGAATAGGTTAAAAGGAGCAATGAATATACTAGACAGAATAAAAAACTTCTCACATCTCTGTCAACAAGCTGAAAAACATGCACTTTGCTTAAGGTGCCCACAGAAGCTAGTGCATTGCATATACAGCTTTCAAGAACGTTACTGCTGGAAAACCTCAGCATTTGCTGTGATTTCTGCCTATTCATGCTGCTGCTTGACAAACTGCTAATCTGCAAGCGACAGAGTTACAGGGCAAACAATATGCCAACCCCAATATTTTCACGGCTTTTTTGAAAGGTTTAAGGTTTGGCAGGTATAGAAAATGTGGTACAGCATAATGAGTAATTTTAAGAGAACTGAATAGAGGCCATATAAAAGTAGTGGAATTTTACGATGGTCTCCTGCTTTTCTGAGAAAAGGTATGTCAATTATAAAATGAGAGGCGGAGAGATTGGATTGGATGCCTTTGAAAGAAAAAAGGCATTGAGAAATCTCTTTCTGAATATGAGGGCTATAAAATAGCTCAGGCAAATGGCACCTTTCTTATGTTTCTCAGAAATTAATATTTTGCCCCTTCGCACTCATGCATGACTCATGCAAGGCATTTTTACTCAAGCCATGTGCACACCTTGTCATGCTGGCTGCTGAAGACAGATGCACCACAGCACATGTTTCAGAAAAAGTCAACCCATAGCTGCTTCTGGTCTAGGTCCACACAGCATTTTGTCTGCATCTTGCCAGGGATATGTCATCTCTTGACATTGCTACAGGAAGTGCTCTGTTCAGACGCTGTCCTCATTAGTGAAGAAAAATTGCTGAATGAGGTCAGCAAAGGTCAGCAAAGACCCTGTGCAAAGCTGAGCAGAAACACACCACAGGAAAAGTCAGCTGAACAAATTCAGTCTGGAAGAAGAAGAGGGATCAGACCTTTTTATCTAAATTCTGAAATTCCCAATGCATTTAGGTAGTTTTCACAAAGTGCTTCACCTTCACTGGTGAGTGTGTGACAGACAATAAAGACCTCTTACTGCTTCTTTATTCCTCATTCCTATGTACACTCCAGATGTACTCCCAGGGCTGTTGCTCATAGCTGTGTGGTCTCCTTTGCTGAATACGGCATTCAGAACTCCAGATTCTGTTCTTGTCCCTAGGAAGCAGGTGAATGCATGTCACTGACTAGAGAAAAGGAAAATATTTCAGAACCCCTTGTTCTTGCTATTTTGGGGCAGATTCATAACATAGCACGAGATATCTACATTTTTCTGTTCTTTTTTATCTCTGTTTTTATCTCTTTTCTGCTGCTACAGCACTGGTTTGATGATGAATATTTAAAATTCTTTTTTTATTTCTACTAGAAAACTTTAGGATCTCTTTAAAACCCATGCTTTTAACTAATCTAACGTAACTGGCATATTCCTTGTCCACCAATACATTCCACTATCATGCCGAGAGGGCTCCTGATGTTTTCTGTTAGTGTCTTGTGCCTTCACTGTGCTTGATACTATAATCAAGCAGAAGAAACCTTTAGCTACATATGGATTCTAAGAAACACCGCAACGTCTTCTTTTCTCAGAGAACATGATATATCTGATCCAAAACACTAGCTTCTATTTTACAAGGAGGAAAAGGCATTCATGAGATGCAATCTGGTTCCTCTTTCACCTTTTTCCTCCTAAGCTCTGCTCTCTCCTGTAACAGAGCATCTCCTGTAGCAACGTCAAGAGGTGACATATCCCTGGCAAGATGCAGACAAAATGCTGTGTGGACCTAGACCAGAGGCAGCTATGGGTTGACTTTTCCTGAAGCATGTGCTGTGGTGCATCTGTCTTCAGCAGCTAGCATGACAAGGTGTGCACAGGCTTGAGTTTCCAACCACAAAGCATTACTGATGTTTTGGCTGAGCTGACTGAGAACTCAGCATTGCACATCATACCTTGCTGCCAATCTGCTACAATTCCTTGAATGTCTGGAAGGGAGTGGATGAAAGGAAATGGTAGGTATAATTTGTGTTTACTTTCAAAAAGACTTTAGCAAAGTCCTTCACAGAAGGCTGTTATGGGAGCTAAGTAGCCCTGAGGTGAAAGGTAAAGGTCTGACATGGATTAGAAACTACCTAAAAGAGGTAGAAAACAAAGAGCAGAAATAAACAGTCAATTTTCAGGCTGGCAAAAGGTTAACACTGAGGTCCAGTAAGTCTTGGAGAGACTTCAAGGACAACAGTTACTGAACATGTAATTTACCAACAAACTGAAATAATCAGGAGAGATTCTAATATAGATGGCACTTGGTGAGTAGCCTTTTCCATACAGACTTGGACTTATAGGTCAAGACCTCAATTTCACTCCTCTCTGCTCCAAGGTTCGTAGGCAAAGACATATCATTTCAAGCTCCCAAGTGATCTGTTGTGATTTGAGCTTTTGGGAATACTTGAGGAAAGAGCAAAGACATAGCAAATTTCCAGCCCCTTGAGCAGCAAACTTTAAATGAAGTCCAGAGGGACTCTCATCTTTTATTACATAGAATTCATTCAGCTGTACTCACAGTATATGACCCTTAAGTAAGCAAACACTCTGAAGCTAACATAATAGGACTTTGGAAGGAGAAATGAGAAAAAGTACCTGAAAAAATAATGTCTCTCAGCAACACACTATAGAGAATGATCAAGGACCAGACTTGTACATGCATTTTCTTAATCCTAAATTACAAACATCAGTATCTCTCTTTCCCCAAAGATGTTTTCATTCTTTGTAACATGGTGATAGAAGATTTAATTTATGATGGTGGCTAGTTTAGTCCAGTGCAACTACATTTGAGATAGGTGCAAATTAAAATGTAATTAATGAATATTATTATTTTTCTGTAATGCATTCAGTGACAAGACCATAGATAAGAGTATCATTGCAGAACAGTATTTGCAACTGCTGGAAATCTTGAACAAATGAGTAAGTCTATATTAGCTGCATATTTTTCAGAATGAAAACAGGGTTGGTCTGTTCGGCATTCTTTTCAAACAGTTTCAGGGTAAAATATTATCTATGAATACATTCGTAGATACTCTTGGAAAAAGGAGTAGACAGAGAATAAAAGAGCTACCAAGATTGTATCATGACACTTCTCTAGAGAAATGTTTTAGCCCTAAGACTACTTCCCATAACAAAAGTCAAAGCACATTCCATCTCATGGAAAACTCTGGTTGTCATAGGCTACGTATGGAGTAATGGAGCACCCAAGCAAGATAAGGTCAAATAGCTATGTACTTTTTGTGAGACATGCAAGTATGAGAGAAAAATGTGTCAAATTTCAAGGTTAACGTATTGCATATTTTCTTATTATGGAAAGAAAGAAAAAACATAATAGAATTGCAGATAGTGTGGCTGATATGTCTGTCTCTGTATGATTTTTGCGGAACAAGGGTCAGTTTTAGAACCCAATTTTTCTCTTACTGAGATGAAGGAGAGCTTTTGTACTTCATTTTAGTGTAAAGTGGTAACGTAATTCATTTTAGTTCAACTGTCAGGATCAACAGGATCAGAGAAACAGCAAGTCAAAACTCATCTGGAAATCAATGTGTGCAAATCTTACTGAACAAATTGAACATAAAAAAGTGAGAGGGTTCTCTGGAAAATCATTAGATATCAATCTGTCATTTTTAAAGGGGAAAATATTACCCAGTTATATTTGTATGGCAAGTGGACACTTGCCTACTCCTAAACATTTTGAAAATTCAAACCCCAATGTTGTTAAACATTGTGAAAAGTCTTATACATTATTAAAGATTAACTTGGAAAACTAAAACATTTAGGGTCAAAACTTCATGCAATAAGTAGCATTATGCTGATGTAGGAGCTCAGGATTTGGACACTTGCCAAGGTAGGGCACTGCCAGCACCAAATAAAATTGGTCTTTTTTTGTTGAATTGCTTACATGTTTAGATTCCCTCTGTTCCCTCTTCCCATGGATTGAGAATTGCCCAAGTTTTTATTTTCTTCTGTTAAGAAAATGAAAGTTTAACAATTTTTAAAATATAGGGAGTGCAAAACACTTACCACCATGGCTCTGGCAGATCATCCCATCATGTATCTAGCTTGCAGGTTGGAGCTATGAGAAAAAGGTCTTTTTCCACTTTCATGGAAGAATCAAACTAAAGAGAGTGGCAATTTTTAAAAACATGGGTTTGAATATGATACTTCAGAAGCTCTTCAATGAACAGAAATGGGTGTATAGATGCGCTGATTTTTAATGCAAAAATACTAGTTTATCCTGGCTAGGCTAGTATCCTACAGAGGGCACCTGCCCTGTGAAATTAAATTGCATCTCATTAATCTCTTCCTTTCACTCAGAATACAAACAACATAGTATTTTAATGTACAGTATTTGTCATATCTGTTTAATAAGTTTTTTTATAATTTTGAAGAATACATAAGCCATGACTTATGTTTCTGAGATAGATATATTAGCTTAACCATTTACCCTTATTTTTCCTTTTATTTTTGTAGTCACCCTGGAAGAGAAATACACCTGAGGTAAACCTAATTCTGCTATATTCCTAATACTACTAAAGAATTTCATTGCTTCTAAACTCATTAAGTTAGTGCTTATTAAAATATGCAGATTGCTCATTATGTCATGGAAAATCACATTCTTATTTTATTACTATTTTAATTTCTATGGTTAGCACATAGTAGACCTAATTACACTGAATACTGGGACACATTTTTTTGTCTCAGCCAGCATTTTTATCTGACTCTGCTTGATACTTATTATTTTCAGCTTATTATAAACTATGTCACAAGTAAGACGAGTCACAACAGCTTGAAGTGATAGACTATTCTAAAATCAGACACCATTAGTGGGTTTTGTACTCACCTAAATTTTTGATTGTTATAGCAGAATTTTTTTTGCTTTGAATTAGAAGATCTCATATTGCGAAAATATTTTTGGAGCAGCTTAGCATTAAGTGAAAAACATGCAAAATCCAACCAAGCAAAGACTTTCAAAATTTAGTGTTTTGCCTGAAAAGCTATAGAATCATTGACAATTTATACAGCTCCATCTTCTAAAGTATTCAGAGGTGTTTTTTTCAGTTTTTATTCTGTAGCTTTTGTTATATTCTTAAAAATGTTTTTTTATATCCTTATGCCAAGGCAAACATCAAATATGGAAGGAACCTGCTTGAAATCAAGAAAAATCATGGCACTGTGGCCCTGAACTAGATGTTTAATAGTCATTAAATATCTTATCTGAATAATAGACGTCTCTTTACTGTCACCACATTGGTGCATCAAAGAGCAGATCAGATAAAAGTGAACACAGGAGTGATAAAGGACGAATAAAACACTTCATAGTGTTTATAGATTATGCTTTGGCACAATCTTTGGACTTTGTGCCTCCTTCACAGCTGTGAAATTCCAAGAAATTATTTTTTTCTCCTGTTACTTGTTCCTCACTGCCAGGCTCCTCCCCATGTCACTTAGTGCATTTTTAAAATTTGTTTTTTATCATACCCACGTAAAGAAAAATCCGTATATTATATCCTCATGGAGAATCCTCTGGAGAGCAGTAGGCTTTACTGAGCTGTGCTGTCTACAAGCATCTGGTAAGAGAAAAACTCTTGGGCAGTTCTTGCAATTTAAATAGGTAAGAGAGAAATGGGATGAAAAATTTAAGCGGAATGGTGAAGTAACTAGACCAGGTACTAAAAAAGCTTGCGATAGTGCAACTCCAAACAACAAGGTGAGGAAAAGATTAGTCTTTGTTGGCCTACTGTCAACTGCACTGTTTCTAGAAACACAAGTCCCATCCCTTTGCTAAGATGCTATTCAGATATTCTCCCAAAACTGCCAGTCTAGGTGAAGCCTTTTAGGACAAAACTGATCATCAGGGTATTTTCTTCTGGACAATAATACATGCTTCAATATATTAGCTTTCTGGGTCAATGTAAGCTGATGGTCACTGAGGGTTTTCAGGGGCAGCGACACATTTTTTATATCAACGGTGCTTCAATTTCTCTAGATTTATTTGTTACTTTGGTACCCATATACAGTATCTAGGACCTATGAATGTGAATAGCCCATGGCAGCAACCAGGAAGGGCCATCTGGACTGTATTCCAAATGCAGTATTTCTGTATTGCCCCAGCTGGGGAAATGCCGTTGTATCTAAATAGGTGGTCCAGTCTGGGGTCACTTTCATGAATACCCTTCAGCGTTGAGGTTTGTATATCCATGCCATGTGCACAAATGAGACAAAACCAGTTATTCTGATGTAGTCTTTTTGGAAACTGAAAGGCTCTTCTCATGTTATAGTTGTGCAATGAGCAATCTGAAGACACAGTTCAATTTACTCAAGTTAAACTGATACATGCCAGTATCATTATCAGTGGCAATATTTTTTTGCTTTCAAAAGATGAAGGATGTCACCAATGATGTGCTACAACTTGCTTTGTGTATGCTTGTCATTGACTTCTGATGAATCCCTAAGTATGTAATAGAAGAAACGGTTTCATCTGATGAATAGAAGTTATCAGTGCAGATGAAAGTTACACACTTTAACATGCCTTTTCACACACATAGCCAGTGCAAGTGAATATTCATCAACATCAGTTCATCTAACTCCAATCACAACTCATTTTGGGCTCTAGGGAACTGGTAATTTTTGCCTTTGTTATGAAGAAAGAGCAATCACATTAGAGAGCTTTCTCATTCTCTCAGTAATGAATTTAATATGACATTTAGGAAACTGTTTTTGTATTTCACATAACAAGGTTGTTTGTACATTTTTTAATGGAAGCTGCATAAAGGTATACAGCACAAGTAGCTAGGTCTTTGTTTTTTTCTATAAGCTGAGTGTGAGTTAAATGTTAAATTACAGTAATTGTGAACTGTTTTAGTATTGCCTATTATGTACTAGGCTTCTATTCTCATCTCTCATTTCTGAGATGGCTTTCCCTTAACTGAACGTGAATTCTGAAGCTGTTACACTATGCTATTCTATTAGGCTAGAATATTTAGGGATTGCTGAGTTTTACAGTCAAAATTTCAGTAGCCATTTACTGGAAATCAAATCAAGAATGCCTTTAGAAATATACGACTCTGTTCTTGAAGACTGGGTACTTACGGGCTTCATCTCCTTACTATCTCAACTCCCCTATTTTAATCATCTAGAGAGAGCTGCAGTGGTCCTCTACATGTGGAAGATGTGTCTCTCTATCACTTTTCATCTGTGCATTATGGAAAAAAAGACTGCATCGTTATTTTCAGTTTACATTTGGGGAAACTAAAGTATGGGAGAACAAGACGATTTGCCTACCCCATGGGCAAAGCAGGGCAAGAGACAGGACCAATGTGGGATGGTTTCTCACTGTGGCTTACCCACATGTGCTTCAGTCCTGCCGTGATTGTAGAAAGGAAGCAGTTTTCACACTGGTCGTTATAGCTGAGAGAAAATTTTTAAAGGGAAAGAAAATGTAGAAGTAATAACTCTTTTTAAAATGCTTTAAATACTTATGGGTTGAAGTGAAATAGAAACTTTAGCCAAAATCTCGCTTATATCTTCAGGAGGATAAAATTTGTGAGTAGCCACTGTGATTCTGCTGGTGAGTTTAGACATGGTAACACTACATAAGACAAATTAAGATCTAGCTAATATTATTATTTTATGTAATAATTTCTGAACTTTTAAAAAATCTGTATATTTATGAAAAAGGTATATGTGGTCACACAGCAATATGGAAAGCAGATGTACAGATCTGCTGGTAAAGCTGTGTTATACATTTAACTTATTTAAGTTATATCTTAAGAGAATGCAAGCTACTGTATCTGTTAACTGTATTTTAGAAAGACAATGATTTACAATTTCATCAAGGACCCTGACATAAACAGTAGGAGCTCACTGATGGATGGATGACAAAGGAACAGGCATTGTCACTATAGAACAGAAAGAACTGGATGAGCTCAAAAACTGGAATGAAGTGAAATTCAGTAGGAGAAAATACCATGCTGCATAACAAGAATGTCTGCTATTAGTAAAAAAAGAAAAATGACTGAAAGAGGTGGGGGGAGAAAATCTCCTAAACCTCTACAGGCTGGCTAGAGACCTAAACAAAGTAAAAGCAATCCTAGGAATTTTCATGTGAAATATTTCCAGCAGAAGTACTTGTCCAAGGAGGTACTTTTCCCTCTGAAGTTTAGGCTGCCTCATGGATGATTAAGGAAATACAGAGGAGCCATGAATATGATGTTGGGAACTAAAATTTCAAGAATGTTACTATTGCTGTCTGCACTGGGTTTACATGGCAAGGTTTTGGTAGCAGCAGGGCTTCCCCTGTGTCAGACAGAGCCAGTTCCAGCTGGCTCCAAGATAGACCCACTGCTGGCCAAAGCTGAGCCAATCAGTGATGCTGTGATAACATATTTAAGAAAGAGTAAAAAAATACTGTGCAGCATCTATGAGAGAGGAGGCAGAAAATGTGAGAGAAACAGCCCTGCAGATGCCAAGGTCAGTGAAGAAGGACAGGGACAAGGTGCTCCAGATGCTGGGGCAGAGATTCCCCTGCAGCCCATGGTAAAGACAGTGGTGAAGCAGTTTGTCCCACTGCAGCTCATGGAAGACCACAGTGGAGCAGATGTCCACACTGCACCCTGTGGAGGGACCCACGCTGCAGCAGGTGGAGATGCCCTGAAGGAAGCTGCAGCCCATGGAGAGCCCAAACAGGAGCAGGCTTCTGGCAGGAACTGTGGCCCATGGAGAGTAGCCCATGAAGGAGCAGATTTTCTGGCAGGACCTATGGCCCATGGGGGGTCCATGCTGGAGCAGTTCATTCCTGAAGGACTGCACGCCGTGGAAAGGACCTATACCAGAGCAGTTCATGAAGAACTGCAGCTCATTGGAAGAACCCATGTTGGAGAAGTTAATGAAGGACTGTCTCCCATGGGAGGGATCCCATGCTGGAGCAGGGGAAGAGTGTGAGGAGGAAGGAGCGGCAGAGACAACATTATGAACTGACTGCAACCCCCATTCCCTGTCCCCCTGCACCACTCGCGAGGAGGAGGTAGAAGAATCAGGAGTGAAGTTGAACCTGGGAAAAAGGGAGAGGTGAGGGGAAGGTGGATTTAGTTTTGTTTTATTTCTTACTATCCTACTCTGTTACAAGTGATTGGCAATAAATTAAATTATTTTCCACAAGTCAAGACTGTTTTGCCCATTATGGTAACTGGTAAGTGATCTCCCTGTTCCTATCTTGACCACAGGCTTTTCACTGTATTTTCTCCCCCTGTCCTGTTGATGGAGGAGGAGTGATAGAGGGGCTTGGTGGGCCAAGGTCAACCCACCACACTGTCATCAGCAAGATCTATTATATTATTATATTATTTCCAAGTGATAGAAACAGATTCAAGAAGACCTCCACAGACACTTAAATGTACTCTGTATCTCATAAGAGCTTGTTTATATCAAAGTCTGATCAATGCAGGTTAATTTTAGAGGAAAAGCTCTAAAGGCCTCTAACTGGGTCTTTGTTATTGGAATACATATCAATACATAGAAATTTAACATAGAAATGCATCAGAATGCATCTTCTGAATGTTCTAGCCTTTCTCTTACTAGAAGGACTGGAAAGAGCTCATTAACTGAATTCATTTAACTTTTCTTATGCATTTATTGATTCACTTACAATTATTGTTATAGAAGTCTAATTAGTATGATTGATGTTGACATCTACAATGAAGTGCTTTTGATTTGTTAGTGTACAAAAATATGCTTTTACAATTTCTTTCTGACTCTAAATGTGCAGGTTTCATTTGTTTTTTTGCAAGAGGATGGCCAGTTATCACCTGTCCTTTTAAGTACCTTAAAGGTTTACTCCAGGGATGGAAGAACTCTTTGGGGTTATGAATTCAGGAAAAGCTACCTCAGAAGTACACAGGAATATTTACTGAGTTACTAAGGACATTGCAAAAAGTTGAGGAATTAGAAGTAGGGGTGTCCAGAACAGTAAGCCCCAAAACCTTGTATCCTCTTTCTCCTAAAGGCCATAATGATTTCTGTGGTTTGACACTTTTTACATCAAATAGAACTTTGGTCTCAGCAGGACTACAGATTCAGTTCACCTGATAAAGTTAAATGCCATAAAAAGAGCTGGAAACTCTGATGTGAGGAGGAGACAGGATTTACCTCCTCCCCTCAAAAAAACCCAAACCACACACGCTGTGTGCTGAACTTCTGAAACCAAAGAATTGCCTTCTGTGCACCACTTTTCTAACTTCTCCATTTAGCAGTAGTTACATGATAGCTTTAACATGCTGTTCCATTTTTATTGACACTGAGATTGCCCATGAGTAATTCCAGCTCATATTGAAAAAATAAACCCAACAAACAAAAAACCAAAACAAGCAACCAATGTTTATAGAGAGTACACTGACTCATATTTCTCTACTCAATAAACCTTCAAGTTTATCTGTCTGTCTTTGCTTCATCACAGATATGGTCCTTAGACTGTGGTACTTTGTATGTCCTGGCAAATTGAGTAGATTTTTGAGGGAGAAACATCCTTCTTAACAGTTCATGCTCTAACATCACCCCAAACAAGCATGGCTGGTGATACTAATAATCTTCTCCTTTCATTATCCCCCTTCTGATTTTTAGTGGGAGGGTCTTGCCTTCATCACAGCAATCTTAGCTGCATAATGTTTTTAGACTGCCTGTAATTCTGGGTTAAAAATGAACTAAAAATAGAACTTTTTTCCTGGTAATTTTTTTTTGTTCATAAGAAGAGTTAGTTTAATTTTGGTAGTGAAAAATTGAGCTCTTCATATCTCATCTGAGATACTAGATTTTGCTATTCTCCAAATTATGCAATTTATTATGCAAATCATGCTTGAGGATTCCCCTCAAGATAGGGAATCATTATTTTATTTTTTTCTCTTAGAAAGTAATTCTGAAAGCAGAGATTAATTAAAACCCCCATATTTTTTCATAGATTTCCTCAGACTTTTTGGAAGATGCACAAATTTTAAACACTACATATTATTCTTTACTCTGGATTAATGGTTTTGGGGGTTGGGGTTTTGATTTTTGTTTTTTAAATAAATATAACATGACCCTTCTTTCGCCTTACCATGTGTTAAAACATGGTGGTACACATCTGAGTATATGGCCTTACAGAACTCTGCACTCTTGCTGGAATTTCATCCCCTCTGGTGTAACATACCATTCCATGTTAGAAAAAAGTATTAATTCACACAAACCAGAACTAGTTCAATGGTTTTATATCCTTATCTGATGTAAAAATGATGGGAAACTTGAGTCAGCAATTCATTGACCATTGTTAAGCTGAAAAAAAGACGTTAGACATGCATGATTGTTTGGAAAGAAGATGGTAAGTGTAGGATGCATAAATGCTCTGTACATGAAGAACCCAGAATAAGTGGTATACTTCTTATCTCTAACCTAGTGACCCTACTGGCATGATAAATGAGGGACTGGCTTTTGCTTTTAAATTAATATCACTGGTTCCTTCACTGATGTCATAAATGTTCAACTGTTTAGAAATCCTGAACTCAAGACTGAAGAGAACTCAGTGAAGAACATCATTATACAGGTATGATCTCCTTCATTACATGTACAAGATTCAGCCTGGGTAGAGTAAATAGGAAGAAAAAATGATCCTACCATTCTGGGATGCCTTGGGGAAGTATATGGTTTTAAAGATAATCTCTGAGCACAACAACAGAATAAAACCTTCAGGGAGTTGGATAGTGTAAAGGATAGACCTATACATTGAACACAAAGAATCACAAGCTATAACTGGAAGCATTTGAAGATAACAGACAATGTCACAAATATCATCCAGAGATTTAACTGCAAAATCTAAACCCTTGTCTTAATGCTGCGGAGAGAGCAACTCAGGATGTTCCTAGGTTTGTAGGCCATATAATAAGTAGCCACTGCTTTGTTTCTTCATTCTAACATACCACAAGGCAAACCTGACTATGATATCTTTTGAAGTGTGTAATTAAATGCTTCAACTTTTTTTGTTGTTGTTGTTTTAATCATATTTCTTTCCTCCTGTCATTATAAGCTTCATTCATTTGCCACATGGCCTTTACTATTTATTCAATAGAAATTATAACTGTACCCTTAAAAAAAGAAGATACATTTCTTGATCTCTCAAGCCAGAGGAGAATAAAGCCCATCCTTCTTGGAGAAGTAGCCTGAGATAATCCTTTTACTTTGCTACTGAGTGCCATGAAGAAATTCAGTTGTCTGAGATGAGTGGGAGGAATCCCATAAGAAGAGAATAGGAATGGGATTACAGTAACATTTGGCAACAGCAAATGGATTCTCCTAGTGAAACCAGAACATAAAATGTAAAAACACCAAGAGAGAGACATCTTGCTGGAAGGTAGCATGCACAGGAAGAAGGATCTATACAGTCTTAAAGGAAAAAGGTGTTCATACAGGTGTACAGAGAGGCATCTTAAGTATGAGATTGCAATAAAATCCTATGGGATTTCAGGTATAGCTGTCAGCTAGAGCTAAATAATCTATCAGTTTGTCCAAGGGAGGAGGATATTTCAGGAAAAGTTGAAGGAAAGCAGAAATTAAGAAGCCTAATTTATTTAGGTGCCAGTATGGTTACTACACTGCCCTAGCCTGTTTAAAATGCTGCATGAGACATAGTGCACAAGGAAGAAGACCTTGTGGCCTGTGAGAGGACCAGAACATCATGCCTATTGCACCCAACCTTTCTGTGGAGTCTGTCAAGATGGTTTGTGCTTTTGCTTTGTCTTTCTATTAAATTGTCTTTAGCTTAATTGTGTCTTATTTTTCTCTTATGAATGTGATAAAAATAATTGCCATGGGGCAGATTAGCCCTTATTTACAAGGGAGCAAACCCATATAGCCTTCTTGTTTCACTATTGTCTTGAAGTAGTAAGATATCTTCTTTTATATATCTATTATGTAGGTATATATATGTATGTATAAAACTTGAAAAAGCATAAATATATATATTTATGTTTTCAACACTGACAGAGAGTGGTTTCTTCTTAAGCTACCTGAAGTTATGAAAAAGACTTACATTAAGGCAGCAGGCTCATTATTGGAATAGAGCTCTATAATTATCAAGTCACACTCCAGGTGTTCATTCCCACTCCAATTCTGTGACAAATTAGTAATTCTAATGAGTGCTCATATGGCAACAGCTATGATGGCAGATCCCTTATTCCTGTGGCAATGGCAATAGCATATCACAGGGTTAGCAATTGCCTTGATTTCCCATAAGTAATAAAAAGAATAAACTGTTACATTTCTAGAAGTTTATTGAGCAAGGAGGACATTAGAAGATACTTTTACTTAGACTGGGATAGTTAAAAATGTGCTTTCCACTTAGTTACCACTTTTTCCCCAAGGAACCTGAAATGGGCTTACTGAAATTACAGGCTACTCCCGTCCTGCTCTTGACCTTAAAATAGAATCATAGAATCATAGAATTATTGAGGTTGGAAAAGACCTTTAAGAACATCCATTAACCCAACCATTAACCTAACACTACCAGGTCCACCACTAAACCAATTAAGGGTAGACTAGCAATTTCGTGTTTCCTGGCTTGATGGCTGGATTAGTTTTAATGAAAGTAAAAACTAGGAATCATTAAGATTGGAAAGGATCTCTAAGATCATCAGTCCAACCATCAACACAACACCCTGCCTACTAAACTATGTCCCAAAGTGCCACGTCCACCTGTTTTTTGAACACTTCCAGGGATGGTGACTCCACCACCTCTCTGGGCAGCCTGTTCCAATGCCTGACCACCTTTTCTGTGAAGAAATTTTTCCTAATATCCAATCTAAATCTCCCCTGACACAGCTTGAGCCCATTTCCTCTCGTCCTATCGCTAGCTACTTGGGAGAAGAGGCCAACACCCACCTCACTACAACCTCCTTTCAGGTAGTTGTAAAGAGCGATAAGGTCTCCTCTCAGCCTCCTCTTCCCCAGACTAAGCAACGCCAGTTCCCTCAGCTGCTCCTCATAAGGCCTGTGCTCCAGACCCTTCACCAGCTTTGTTGCCCTTCTCTGGACACGCTCCAGCACCTCAATGTCTTTCTTGTATTGAGGGACTCAAAACTGGACACAGTATTTGAGATGCGGCCTCACCAGTGCCAAGTGTAGGGGGACAATCACCTCCCTGCTCATGCTGGCCACACTCTTCCTGATACAAGCCAGGATGCTGTTGGCTTTCTTGGCCACCTGGGCACACTGCCCACTCATATTCAGCTGGCTCTCAACCAACACCCCCAGGTCTTTTTCCACTGGCAGCTTTCCAGCCACTCTTCCCCAAGCCTGTAGCGTTGCATGGGGTTGTTGTGATCCAAGTGCAGGACCCGGCACTTGGCCTTGTTGAACCTCATACAACTGGCTCAGTGCATCGATCCAGCCTGTCCAGGTCCCTCTGCAGGGCCATCCTACCCTCAAACAGATCGACACTCCCACCCAGTTTGGTGTCATCTGCAAACTTACTGAGGGTGCACTCAATCCCCTCATCCAGGTCGTTGATAAAGATATTAAACAAGACTGGCCCCAAAAACAGAGCCCTGGGGAACACCACTCGTGACCGGTCATCAACTGGATGTAACTGCATTCACCACAACTCTCTGGACTCGGCCACCCAGCCAGCTTTTTACCCAGCAAAGACTACGCCCGTCCAAGCCATGAGCTGCCAGCTTCCCAAGGAGAAAGTTATGGGAGGTGGTGTCAAAGGCTTTGCTAAAGTCCAGGTAGATGACCTCCACAGCCTTTCCTTCATCCACTAGTCGGGTCACAAGGCCATAGAAGGAGATCAGGTTGGTCAAGCAGGACCTGCCTTTCGTGAACCCATGCTGGCTGGGCCCGATCCCCTGATTGATCTGCACATGCCTGTTGAGCACACTCAAGATGAACTGCTCCATAATGTTCCCGGGTACTGAGGTCAGGCTGACAGGCCTGTAGTTCCCTGGATCCTCCTCCCGGCCCTTCTTGTAGATGGGCGCCACTTTGGCAAGCCTCCAGTCATCAGGAACCTCCCCTGTTAACCAGGACTGCTGATGGATGATGGGAAGTGGCTTGGCAAGCTCCTCTGCCAGCTCCCTCAATCCTCTTGGGTGGATCCCATCTGGCCCCATAGACTTGTGAGCATCCAGGTGGTGTAGCAGGTCATTAACTGCTTCCTCCTGGATTATGGGGGCTCCATTCTGCTCCCCATCCCTGTCTTCCAGCTCTAGGGGGCTGAATACCCCGGGGATAACTGGTCTGGCTATTTAACACAGAGGCAAAGAAGGCATTAAGTACTTCAGTCTTTTCTTCATCCTTGGTGACAATGTTCCCCCCCCACATCCAGCAAAGGATGGAGATTCTCCTTGGCTCTCTTTTTGTTGATGATGTACTTGTAAAAGCATTTTTTATTATCTTTTACAACAGTAGCCAGACTGAGTTCTAGCTGAGCTTTTGCCTTTCTAATTTCCTCTCTGCATGACCTAACAAGATCCCTCTACTCTTCCTGAGTTGCCTGCCCCTTCTTCCAAAGGTGGTAGACTCTCCTGTTTTCCCTGAGTCCCAGCAAAAGCTCCCTGTTCAGCCAGGCCAGACGTCTTCCCCGCTGGTTCATCTTACTGCACACGGGGACAGCCCACTCCCGCACCTTTCAAGACTTCCTTCTTGAAGAAGGCCCAGCCTTCCTGGACCCCTTTGTCCTTCAGGACTGCCTCCCAAGGGACTTTCCCAACCAGCGTCCTGAACAGGCCAAAGTCTGCCCTCTGGAAGTCCATGGTAACAGTTTTGCTGCCCCTCCTCCTTACTTCGCCAAGAACTGAGAACTCTCTCATATCATGGTTGCTAAGCCCAAGACAGCCTCCAACCATGACATCTCCCATAGATACAAAGAAAAAGAGAAAAAATGCCCCTCTTCTCTACTGTAAAAAAAACCCCAACATTTGAGTCTATAGAACATTCATCACATTTTTTTAACTTATATAATACATTTTGAAGGCTTTCACTAGTGGTGTGAACTGGAAACCATATTACAAGGTCTATCTGCTCCAGCCATACTAGTGGTCCATTTAAGGGCCTAACATTGAACCACTGAGTTCAGTCTGACTCTGATGGCATATATCAAGACTGAGCCATGAGTACTTAATGTGTTCTTTAATGTAAAGGTGAACACTCACAAAGGCAAGTCAAAGAAACAAGTGTCATCAGAAATGAGAGCACTAATAGGGATATGTTAGGGAGACAAGATTGTGTGGAAAAAAAAGAAAAAGAAAAATGAAGAGGTGACTGTTTATACCCTGAATTAATCAGTTCTGACTTCTAATATCCTGCCTGCTCAATAAACTTTAACTAGGAACATAACATTATGCTCTTATTACATATGGGAAATCAATGTGATTGCTAACCCTACTAAATGTTATTAGCATAAACACAAGAGTAAGGGATCTGCCATTTTAACAGTTGCCATATTAGCACTCCTCAGAAATTAGTGCTTATCTGTCACAGATTTCAGGTACTGAAAATGAGCATGAGGGGTTGGATAGGACAAGGACTGAATTTAATCCTATTAATGTGCTTGTATGAACTTCAGAGCTAATATAGTTCTTTTATTTTCTTTTAATTTTTAATTTTTTTTTCTCTCTTTATATTTTGTTAAACTGGAAACGCGAGTCTCAGCTTTGAGATTTTGCTGACCAGTATGGGATTTTTGATATTTGGGAAGATACCTCCCCCTGCAACCCCTCTCTTTTCTAATGGGTCTAAATGTTTCTACCTCTCAGGTACCAAATAATGAGCCTTTTTAAAGGCTGCTATAAGGTTGTCAGAATAAGAGAACTGATGGATTTTAAGCAGCTAACTTCTTTCATTTTCTTTAACACTCAGCTAAACAGGTATAAAAAAAGGCAAACACATTTCATAATTTTAGTGCACAAAGATGTGATGACATCATTCTGTGACAGATGCGCTTGACCCCTTGACCAGACTGGCAGTGGTTTTGTGCAGGGTCCAGAAGATGTAAAGGCCTGAGCTGTAGCCAGGCTGTGAACTCCTCTAGTTTCAATCTGTTCTCTGAAAATCCACAGTGGAGCAGAGTAACGCAGTGAACATTGATGCATTTGAGCTTGGAACACCGATCATGCAGTTAACACATGAATAGCAGGTGGCTTTTCCAAGACTCATTTATCAAGGAACAAAAAAAGTTGTGGGTACAAGGAGTCTCCTGCATATGTTTTCCATCACATGTAATTTGGCTACAAGCCAACCACTTTATTCCATAAATATGGCAGCCTAAGTGAGCTGCCTTTGAGGTCTCCCTGCTAGGCAGCGTGGCTGCATGGTGGTGACCTCCTCTTGAGCTAGGACACCTCTCAAGGTTGCTCCTTGAGGCAGAGAGACCTTTTACCAATAACACATCTTTGGTAAGCAACTGATATTGTGCATAACCTTGTAGTATGGTAAATTTGATTTTGTTTTGGTAACTTTGACTTCATGCTGAATTGATGCTAATGAAACACTACATAAACTTTGCATGTACAATCCCTTAGATATAAACCATTGTACAAGTCTGAGACTAAGACTGGACCTACCCGCACCTAAGCTCTGTCAGGAGTTTAGAAAGCAAGGAGGTCTACTCTGAACTTCATGACTCAATGGGAGGGTCCTCTTTACTCTTTGCATCCCCGGTCTCTCTGTAAATCATTCTAACTCGAGTGTAACTCAATTTTCCTTTGTATGATTCTTCCATGCAGTAATTAATAGAGTGAACCTTACCATAGAACTTTGTTAAGTCACACTTTTACAACATCATCTTAAAAACACTTTTACTAATACCCTTGTTGGTGATTCCTTAAGCGTTCTAAATCACTCCATTTGCGACACCTTCAAGCAGAGACATATGGTGGTCTCCATTCAACACGTCTGCTATAAACACCCAGGACATCCAGGAGCAGCAGGAGTTGTTTTAGAAACTCTGTCTTCTGCCTATATACCCACTTCAAACACATGAGTAACAGATGGCTTGGTTTAACTCAATTTTAAAAATCATGTATCTATCTTGCTTGTACTTCACCTTTGAAATTCTTTCTTGCTTTTAAAACCTTCATCTGAAATAATTTGAACTGTTGATCTTTAGCACTCACCACAAAGCTGCCTTTTATTCCAGATTCTCTGGAAGTGTAGGGGCATAGACAAGATGAAACATCCTGGGGGAAGCATAGTGCATAAACTGTTGTTACACTGCTTTGATATGACTGGATTTGTGAGGGGTCAGAGGGAGAGGTTCACAAGAAGAAGGGCAAGAATGATGGACAGGTCTTGTTTCATCTTCAGAAACTGAAATAAAAGTGAAACTACAGAAATTCTGCTGGGAATATCTATAAACAATACGAGTAAATTGTTTAGAAAACATGTTCCTTAAAAGAAATTATGACATACATTTTCTAAATAGGATTCAGAAACCTCATTCTTTACCCTGAAGGGGTTTTTGGTGGGTTTAGTTTGGTGGTTTTGTTTGTTGGGTTTTTTTAATTAGATAACATTTTACCTAAGACAAATAATGAGAATGTTTTTCTTATAAAGGGTGAATTCCAGAATAATGGTACCCTAGAAAACCATCTCATCAGCAAATATTTCATGGTCATTCACTGTGCTTACAGTCTATACCAGGTACATAATTATTTATAATTTTAAAATTTTTGGTATCTAGTGTCTTGTCAGCCTTGGCATTTATCTTATTTATTTGTTTGCTTCATTATGAGGGTGCAGTTCATGTTTTTTCTTTCTTGAATAAGAAACTTTACAATTATCCCAAATTATGCTATCATGTCAAGCTGGTAGAATTATTAATATTTAGTAAATTAACAGATTGATCTGCCTTTTTCCTATTCAATTTATAAATTATTCACATGTTCATCTTTTTTTTCCTCTGTTGTCTACATAATCATTGGTGAAAAAATATATTGCCCACCAGATCTACTTTATGGTTACTTTAAAAAAAAAAAATAGATTTAAGAAAGGAAGCTGGAGTGCATCCAATATGCACATAAATAATGTTTTAATATAATGTTCTGAAACACTTTGCTGTTTTAAAAATTCTAGAAATAAACACTTCTGTTTTGTTTTTTTTTTTTAAAAAAAAAGAGAAAGTCCTCTGGTAAGTCCAATTAGGTGAACTATATTGAGACTGGTGAGATCACCCCCTTTCTTTTGGGGATAGGGTGAAGGACCAGGCTCAGAGCATCCTTGCTTGAGAAGAGGAGGGACTATGGAAGCATCTCTTTGGAAGACACTTTGTATTCTGAAGCATCTCTGTGCTTGAGCACCCTTCAGAAAAGGATACTGACTCTTTTTATTTTCCCAGGCCATGAGGTATTAAAGGTAAAAGGAAAAAGCAACTTTTTCATCCCAATTAGGGCTCTAAGTCAGAAGAGTTCTTTATCTTCCATTTAACACTAAGCACTTGTTATACAGGCTTAGAATTTCATGTTTAAAATTTGTTATGCTGTAAATTGGGATTTATATTTTTTATATATATATATACACACACACACACCGATTCTCCTCTTTCTATGACTGAACATTACATCTGAATATAAATCCTTCAGAATGGCTTCTGTTGTTTTGGCAGGTCAAACTATTTCTCCCTGAGATTCAGCTTTTGACCTCATTAGTTACACACTTCTGGTCCAATATCACTGAAAGTGACCCATGGTTGAGTACATCAGCTTGAAATAAAGAAATGCAGATCAAGGCATCATATCTAAATAAATTACCTGACTTTGCATTTAGTCTTCTCTGCACTACCAATTATGAAAATGCAAGATAGGGCACTTGGAAATTGAAACAGGACTTTGACAAGGTTGCAAGTCTGTTAAATTAAGGAGACCTTGCTGGTTGCCAATGTTTGAGGGCACTTACACACACAGAGTCAAGGCCGGAATTAATTCTGAAGCTATACAAAATGTGTTTTAAATAGATACAAATTTAGGCCTTAACTTTGCAATATTCTACCTCCCAATGACGTCAGCAGGCAGAACAAAGCACCTTTGCCAGGAACCGGGAAAGTACAAAGCCATCTAATATGTACGTTGGTGTTATTCACTACAACATCTCTATCTATGTGTGTGTATTGTTCTGCCAACACTGGTAATAATGTCTGCGGGTTTTTTTCCAGGGATATTTGACATATTGTCTTGATAGCAATATTGATGTCTGGCTACTGCTTCACTAATAAAGATATAATAGTTCCATACTCCACTTAATGCAAAGTGTACTTTGCAGATCAGGTACTCTGCTGGTAGAAACAGTTAATATTGAACTCTCCTGAAGGCACACCTCTTTTCTTTGAGGAATGCCAACTACCAGCATTAGTTGCAATGCCCTTTCTGCTGCTCTGAACCTCATGCAGTACAACAAGGGGAAGTGCAAAGTCCTTTACCTGGGGAGGAACAACCTCAGGCACCTGGACATGCTGGGGGTCACCCAGCTGGAAAGCACCTTCCCAGAAAATGACCTGGGGTTCCTGGTGGACACCAAGTCAAATATGAGCCAGAGATGTGCCTTTGTTGCAAAGAAGGCTAATGGGCTGCATTAAGAGGAATGTTGCCAGCAGGTCAAGGGAGGTGATCCCTCCCCTCTGCTCAGGACTAGTGAGGCCACACCTGGAGTTCTGCATCCAGTTCTGGGCTCCCAAATACAAGAGAGACATGGACATACTGGAGAGAGTCCAACAAAGGGCCACAAAGACATTTAAGGGACTGGATCATCTTTCATATGAGGAAAGGTGGAGATAACTGGGACTGTTCAGCCTGGAGAACAGAAGGCTCCAGGGGAATCTTATCAATGTAGATAAATACCTGAAGGCAGGGTGCAAAGAAGATGGAGCCAGGCTCTTCTCAGTGGTGTCTAGTGACAGGACCAGAAGCAATGGACACAAACTGAAACAGAGGAGGTTTTCTTCAAAGTTCAGGAAAAATATTTTTACTGTGAGGGTGACCAAACACTGACACAGGTTGTCCAGGGAGGTTGTGGAGTTTCCATCCTTGGAGATATTCAAAAGCCACCTGGAGATTAGTCCCAGGCAACCAGCTCTAGGTGGCCCTTCTTGAGCAGAGGGAGGTTAAACCAAATGACCACCAGAGGTCCCTGCCAACCTCAACCATTCTGTGCTCTAGACATTTCTTAATAAGTCTCCCAAATCTGTGGGAAATGATGGAGTGACTAGAGCACTTAACATGAATTTAGGACACACTATGTGTATAAGTAACCACTTAAAACTGCAGATGTCATTAGAACCCTGAATTACTGTGGTGTGTTTTCTGCTGATTGCCAGAAATTTTTGTTTAATTAAAATGTAAATTGATAAGTGATGATTCTACATAATTTGTACAGATATACCTGACTTCAGCTGTGTCCTTTCTGTTGTCTTCTTTGCATCCTTCAGATATTATTTGTTATGGAGAAAAAAAAAGATTTTTCATTTACCTTTTTTTAAATTTTTAAATATATAGTTCTGTTTGCAACTGTTTTTATCAGCAGTTTGTTCATCTCACACCAAGGTGCAAGCATAACTTAGACCTTGTGAGTTTGTGGGGTTTTTTCCACTCAGGTGTTGGTGTGACTGATAGCTCTGTGGAACAATGTAGGTTTGATCAATTATTTTGCTTCATGTAACAAATCATGTTGCAATCATATCTTGCAGCTAGAAACTTTAGAGAAAAACACAAATCTATTTTTTATGGAGAATTTAAATTACATGAGTCATTTTTAAATCATTTGATAAAACACTAGACAGAAGGGGAGATTGTAAGTGTTTGATGCTGCTTCAGTGATCATTCTTATTGTTACAAATTATTTGGTATTTTTCCTCGGTACTGTGCTCTGCTAAAAAGCATGCTGCGTTTTCAGAAAACCTAAAAAATAGAAATAGTTTGTGTAGATCAGTATAAACCTGGGTTTGTTTTCTAACATAACCTCCAAAAAATGTTTTTGTTTGTGGCATAGGCAAATTTTGAACAAGAGAAGTAAAGCATTGAACTTTATTTATGCTCCTCACATGCAAGTATTAAAAGAATTGCCCAAATAACTTTGAATGTTTTCAAGTTTACTTCCACACCATTTGCAATGCCATTATATATATTTAATTTCAATATATAGTGAACCTATGAACTTTATCTGTATCAAATATTTAATTGTACTTATACTGTTATGCTGAATTTTTTTTATTTATTACACATCATATTTTATAGGTTGCTGAGGTCTCTGCCTGTAACCCAGCAAAGCACAATGTGAAAACACCTCCTCTCCAACTGACAGTGTTATGTTATATTCAATTCCATTAGTACTGCCCATAGTTTGGTTGGTGCTTATGGATGAAGTGAAGGTGCTTTACTTTCTGAAGGTCTGAATTTGAAGGATGCTCTTTAGAGCCCCATCAGTCCATTAAATTCTGTCTGCTTTCTGTGATGTGGTAAACAATGTCCAGGACATCCTTTCCCTGGGCAAGTTTGGTTCCTTAAAGTTGTTTTTCTTTTATTTTCTTTTGTTTGTTTGTTTGTTTATTCACAAAACTGGTATCATCACTTTGGTTGAAAAAAAATCTCAAATGTAGATAAAAGAATGCCTAAATTTAGTTCTTTTTAAAAGGCAAGAAGTACCTGCAGGATAAATTTTTGTGCCCACTAAAAAGAAACCTATTTTATCCTTAAGCACATTTTATTCTTTATTTCTGATTGAACATTATTCTTCCAGTTCAGATTCTACCAGTATTTTCCCCACTTTTTGGTCTTGCTGCTGACCTTCAGAATACTGATTCAAAATATTTTGTCAGTCCTGGTTCTGGACATTCTCAACTCCCTTTGCCATGTACTAAACAAACTGGAGTAGTATTATCCTTTATACTACCCTTGCCATGAAATTAATAAATAATGTATTATCCACTTAAAAATAAAAAAAAAACATAGGAAATGTAATGAATTTGTACATTTGAAGAGCTGAGTTGAAATGACTCATATAAAAGAAGCTGCTCTGAAGAAATAGCTTTTGGTCATTGTTGCAATTTCATTTATCAGATGCTTTAATTTAATGGTCAAATAATTTGCCCTGTCTTTCTTTCTTCCCTGACTCATATACTCATATGCTATTGCTAACAGAAAACAAAGTATTATCAGCATTATCTTATGGAACTTTTATTAATCTCCATACCATATTGTCACAAAAATAAAAGTAATGATTTTGTACATCTGGTCTACCAATAGGAACAACAGTTTTTATATTTGTTTTATAGCCCTTTATAGCACGTTCCTGGCACCAGTAACAGGTAAAAACAGATGCATTGACAACATTTCTTTTGTAGGACTTTGCCTGTCTCCTGTTCTGATGATTATGCGACAATCTACCACTTTGATTAAGCCATGGAAAAAGCAAATAATAAGATGTATTGGGAAGATCATTTTCATTAATTACTGGGAATTATTAATGTTATGCCAGGAACTGTTTAAACCTTGTATAGAGCACTGCATACAGTTGTGGTACTATGCTTTCAGGAAGGATTAATTACAGATGGAATGAATGCAGGGGAGAGGTCACAGGAATATTAGGACATTGAGTGCCTCCCCTGTGAAATGTGGACGACAGTTTCATTTTCTTCTTGTCATCCAAGCAAACCAAAGTCTGAGAGGAGATGCAATTGCTTTCCATATATGTAATAATTAGAAGATGGTCACTGGAGAAGAAAAGTCACCTCCTGTGAAATGATAACAATGGCACAAGGGCAAGGAGTTTAAATTAGCCATGAATATTTATGAATTTATGTTAAACCCCAGAAGGTTTCTAATAATAAGGGCAGTTAGAAAACTATGTGAGAACTTAAAAGAAGTGGGGGAACAAAGGGGCATGTTTCAACTCCAAACTTAGCCAGTCTATGAACGGAATGAGAGATATGGCTAGATTGTATTCAATGGACCATATAGCCCTCCAGTGCTATAGGAAGCACTGCAGATGCCTTTACAGGACATAGATTTTTTTTTTCCCCCCCTAATAAGAGTACTTGGGTTTATGTATGGCATATCATTTCTCAATGAGATCATCAATAGCTAGTCATTTTCTAGCTTTTCCATCTTTCTTTGTATATTGGTTTACAAATACAGGCTTTGACTTTTCATTACTCTGTAATACACTTCTAACCACACGAAGAATTTCCTAGGATAGAGAGTTAGTTTGTAGCACATAGAAGTGAAATGTTTAAATTACCTTTGATGTGCAACCTGATTCGTAAATCAATATGCCTCTCCTGTAGACACATGATCAAAGGGGTTAGCCTACCCTTTTTGTAAACACTGAATTACTCTATAGACTTTTAACAAAACAGTGAAGTAATTATGTAAGAAAATAATTTCATTTAGAAACAATTTCCTTCTGATTCAGCTTTCTTGTACTACACATTCTTTGTATCACACTGTGAAAATTCTGTAACTGAGACATGCCTCATTCTGAGTAGAAAAAAGAAACCATTGTAATTTCTGGAAGAAATTCTGTTATTTCATTGCTATTTTATTTGGCAGTATTACTATGCACATTCAGGCACACCTGTTAAAAATTTCAGTACCACAGATCTGTATTGTCACATGCAATATTAGCTTTATTTATGGCATAAGGTTTACAGATAAATAAGCATTAAACTCATAAGTACAAGAGAAATCAAGTATTACTTCATCAGCCTGTCTAGATTTCTTCTTTGCCAGGGCCAAAATGACATTATCATAACAAGGCATCATTTTTCCCAGTCTCTGTAATGATATAAAGGGATGGTCTAGTGTAGTATACTGATTTCACAAAGAAATGTATCAAAAGTTTATAATGAAAGTATAATCCTTTCTGGTGTTGACTGAATGTTTCATTAGATGTGCCAAATGTCTTCAGCTGCTATTGTGCTCAGCATTTTCAAGATACAGACCCATGAATCCCATTGATTTTGGTGTGCATTATATCAGCCTCAATATTAATAGAAACACCCTAATCTTTGGGATAAAATATCTTATTCAAAATGAAGAGCAGAGATCTGCATAGGTGACGCTGCAGGCTATAGCTTCATCTTCAGTTTTGACATTTAAAACTAGACCTTTTTAGTAAACTACTCTTTTGGTGTTCCTCTTATACCAGAAAGATTTTATTAAGAATAAAAAATAAGTAATAAAAAACTAAATAAACATTTTGGTATGACTGTAAAGCAACAGAAAGAATACTTATCTATTAGTGTATTCTTAGGTACCTGTTTTCCATACACAGAATACCTCCACATGATTCAAAATGTATTCCAGTTTCCTACTGGTACCACCACTGATTTTCTGTATTTCAAACTTGTTTGAGTTGTTTGCCTAATCAGAAGATAAGTGCTTTATTGCAGTGTTTTACTCGGGTTTATTTTTACATGGAAATAGGTATTTTATTGAGAGATCTTGCCAACGTGATCACACATTCCTACTATGGAGCATAACTTTATCAAAAACTTAAATGAAGAAATTAAATGGAAAAAAACAGACTATATGAAGTAAAGAACAAGCAGAGAAATATCACTAACCCGTATGTCACTGTGGGGGAATCTCCTCAATTGGTTTTCAATGCCTGCAGCTCCTGTTATGCTCAACAGATTTCAGAAGACTAGAGACAATTCTGAGATGACTCACTCCCTAGACCACAAGAGAATTTTCCTTTGCACTAGGTTACACTCAGCCCTGAGATCAAATGGTGTCATCACCACACATATGGCTCTAGGTTGTCTAATAGAGCAGTCACTGGCTGAGGTGCTGGGTCTCTGATATCACTTGGGACACCCTGGGGTCAACCCTCTCCAGTTCAGTTTCATTTGAAAAGGATTGCACACAGCAGAACCTGCTCTGTAAACCAAATCAATGCTTGTAAGCATTGGGTTAGGGCTAATTAGGTTTAATTAGTGTTTGACCAGGGTTTCTCTGGAGAAAAAAAAAAATGCTGCTTTGAATTAAGGCATTAATGCAGGTGCAGCCTTAAACAGTTAGTTCAGATGTTAAGGTCTATGCTGTAGACATCTAAAGATAGACAAGATAAATTCCACCTTAAATTCCCCAATAAAAAAAGAAATGAAAGGAAATCTAAATGTACAATCACCACATTTCTTATTAGTAGTTTCAATGTATTTTAGGAGAGGAAATCAGAGTAATTTCTCATGTTCAGGAAGCAAATTTCAATTTATGATTGATTAGGACATGTGAAAATGAAAAAAAATGAAGCTATATTAATTGGAGACAAGAATCCATTTTTATTTCCAACATCAAATTTACAATATGATATGCTAACTGGTTTTCTGGTTCTACTGCTGACATTCTCTGCATCACTAGACCTGAAGTAGTGATGGTAGTCACTAGAACTAAAGTAATGACCTTCTCTGATGCCTCTAAGCCAATTACTTCAGTTTTCCAACAGAGAAGAAGATAAATCTTTTTTCATGTGTTTTCTGAGTGAACTATTTGAACTGTCAGAGATAGTGGCTAGAGCTGGTTTTGCAAATGCTTGGAAAAAACCACAAGTGTTAAGGGATCCACTTCTATTTTGGTATTTCTATGTTACAATGTTTAATAACAAGAGAAATAATTTAAGTTAATAGTGAATAGAGCCATTTTAGTTTTTAGAGGTTTTGAGAACTCTTTTATAATATTGTATTCTCTTGGCCTAAGCTCTGAATTGTGTGGCAGCTAGCAGGATCAATCAAAATATGCAATTTCAAATTTCCTGAATTCTTAGCTCCTCTCACAAAATGAAGGAAAACATTTGGATTCTGAATATGTTTTAAGTAGAAAGTAAATTCCTTTAGTACAGGATTAAAATATAATAAAAATAAATTTTCTACTCAAATATGTTTTCATCAGTTAGCTTAGAAATCCATACCAGTTCAGTGGTAAAACACTGATGATTTAATTGGTACAACACTTGATGATTTTCAGTTAAGGTTTGAAAACTGAGTTTGTTGGCTAAAAGAATCTTCTATATTGCTGTCTATTTTTATACATATTTCACTGGGATTTTACAAAAGGTCTTTAAGTTGCTGAAAACTTTTGACTTTTGAAAATGGTTTCAAAAAACCTGTCCATCTTCTTTGCTGAATGTTTGTTACCATATGTATTTTGCAGAATGAAGGAAATATTTCATGGATATTTTTCTTTCTAAAAAATTCTTGTTTATAATAAAGCCACATATTGTGCTTGAATATTTGTAAACATACTTAATTTAGTGACTCAATGGAAAATTCAGCCTTTTTTTTTTCATTTTTGTTACCTCTGTTGTGCTATTTTTTTATCTCTAGCCTTTTCTCCCCCATTATAATACCAACATTTCCCCTCTCCAGGTCTTCAGTATCTCAGTTTGATTTATTTGCCCAGAACAAAGTCAAATGCAATCACATATTAGGGAGAAAGGAAGCAAAATTCTAAAGAAAGACCATCCCTTTTAAGCTAGTCTGGATCATACATTCTGAAGTATATCACATTTCTATTCCTTGCCTAACTTAGTTCTCTAGTGATGCCTCACTGGTGAGTTTGCATACTGTTTGTTATTAGCGCCTTCTTGGTGTAAAACAAGGCATAAAGAAATTAAATGGAGAGGATCTTATTTTCAGAATGGAAGCACCTTTAACTTCTACTGAAATTACTGGCAGCAAGTGTTGAAGACACACAGTGACTGAACAAATAAATTATCATACAATCATAGAATCATAGAATCTCTGAGGTTGGAAAAGACCTTTAAGATCATCAAGTCCAACCATTAACATAACACTACCAGGTCCACCACTAAACCAATTAAGGGTAGACTAGCAATTTCGTGTTTCCTGGCTTGATGGCTGGATTAGTTTTAATGAAAGTAAAAACTAGGAATCATTAAGATTGGAAAGGATCTCTAAGATCATCAGTCCAACCATCAACACAACACCCTGCCTACTAAACTATGTCCCAAAGTGCCACGTCCACCTTTTTTTTGAACACTTCCAGGGATGGTGACTCCACCACCTCTCTGGGCAGCCTGTTCCAATGCCTGACCACCTTTTCTGTGAAGAAATTTTTCCTAATATCCAATCTAAATCTCCCCTGACACAGCTTGAGCCCATTTCCTCTCGTCCTATCGCTAGCTACTTGGGAGAAGAGGCCAACACCCACCTCACTACAACCTCCTTTCAGGTAGTTGTAAAGAGCGATAAGGTCTCCTCTCAGCCTCCTCTTCCCCAGACTAAGCAACGCCAGTTCCCTCAGCTGCTCCTCATAAGGCCTGTGCTCCAGACCCTTCACCAGCTTTGTTGCCCTTCTCTGGACACGCTCCAGCACCTCAATGTCTTTCTTGTATTGAGGGACTCAAAACTGGACACAGTATTTGAGATGCGGCCTCACCAGTGCCAAGTGTAGGGGGACAATCACCTCCCTGCTCATGCTGGCCACACTCTTCCTGATACAAGCCAGGATGCTGTTGGCTTTCTTGGCCACCTGGGCACACTGCCCACTCATATTCAGCTGGCTCTCAACCAACACCCCCAGGTCTTTTTCCACTGGCAGCTTTCCAGCCACTCTTCCCCAAGCCTGTAGCGTTGCATGGGGTTGTTGTGATCCAAGTGCAGGACCCGGCACTTGGCCTTGTTGAACCTCATACAACTGGCTCAGTGCATCGATCCAGCCTGTCCAGGTCCCTCTGCAGGGCCATCCTACCCTCAAACAGATCGACACTCCCACCCAGTTTGGTGTCATCTGCAAACTTACTGAGGGTGCACTCAATCCCCTCATCCAGGTCGTTGATAAAGATATTAAACAAGACTGGCCCCAAAAACAGAGCCCTGGGGAACACCACTCGTGACCGGTCATCAACTGGATGTAACTGCATTCACCACAACTCTCTGGACTCGGCCACCCAGCCAGCTTTTTACCCAGCAAAGACTACGCCCGTCCAAGCCATGAGCTGCCAGCTTCCCAAGGAGAAAGTTATGGGAGGTGGTGTCAAAGGCTTTGCTAAAGTCCAGGTAGATGACCTCCACAGCCTTTCCTTCATCCACTAGTCGGGTCACAAGGCCATAGAAGGAGATCAGGTTGGTCAAGCAGGACCTGCCTTTCGTGAACCCATGCTGGCTGGGCCCGATCCCCTGATTGATCTGCACATGCCTGTTGAGCACACTCAAGATGAACTGCTCCATAATGTTCCCGGGTACTGAGGTCAGGCTGACAGGCCTGTAGTTCCCTGGATCCTCCTCCCGGCCCTTCTTGTAGATGGGCGCCACTTTGGCAAGCCTCCAGTCATCAGGAACCTCCCCTGTTAACCAGGACTGCTGATGGATGATGGGAAGTGGCTTGGCAAGCTCCTCTGCCAGCTCCCTCAATCCTCTTGGGTGGATCCCATCTGGCCCCATAGACTTGTGAGCATCCAGGTGGTGTAGCAGGTCATTAACTGCTTCCTCCTGGATTATGGGGGCTCCATTCTGCTCCCCATCCCTGTCTTCCAGCTCTAGGGGGCTGAATACCCCGGGGATAACTGGTCTGGCTATTTAACACAGAGGCAAAGAAGGCATTAAGTACTTCAGTCTTTTCTTCATCCTTGGTGACAATGTTCCCCCCCCACATCCAGCAAAGGATGGAGATTCTCCTTGGCTCTCTTTTTGTTGATGATGTACTTGTAAAAGCATTTTTTATTATCTTTTACAACAGTAGCCAGACTGAGTTCTAGCTGAGCTTTTGCCTTTCTAATTTCCTCTCTGCATGACCTAACAAGATCCCTCTACTCTTCCTGAGTTGCCTGCCCCTTCTTCCAAAGGTGGTAGACTCTCCTGTTTTCCCTGAGTCCCAGCAAAAGCTCCCTGTTCAGCCAGGCCAGACGTCTTCCCCGCTGGTTCATCTTACTGCACACGGGGACAGCCCACTCCCGCACCTTTCAAGACTTCCTTCTTGAAGAAGGCCCAGCCTTCCTGGACCCCTTTGTCCTTCAGGACTGCCTCCCAAGGGACTTTCCCAACCAGCGTCCTGAACAGGCCAAAGTCTGCCCTCTGGAAGTCCATGGTAACAGTTTTGCTGCCCCTCCTCCTTACTTCGCCAAGAACTGAGAACTCTCTCATATCATGGTTGCTAAGCCCAAGACAGCCTCCAACCATGACATCTCCCACGAGTCCTTCTGTGTTTGTAAACAGCAAGTCAAGTGAGGCATGTCCCCTGGTAGGCTCACTTACCAGCTGTGTCAGGAATTTATCTTCCACACACTCCAGGAACCTCCGAGACTGTTACCTCTCTGCTGTGTTGTATTTCCAGCAGATGTCTGGCAAGTTGAAGTCCCCTACAAGAACAAGGGCTAGCAATTGCGAGATTTCTGCCACCTGCTTATAGAATGCTTCATCTACCTCTTCATTCTGCTTGCGTGGTCTATAGCAGACTCCCAGCAGGATATCTGCCTTGTTGGCCTTCCCTCTCATCCTTACCCATAAGCACTCTACCTTATCCTCACCTCTGTTGAGCTCTATACAACCAAAACACTTCCTTACATACAGTTATCATAAGAATTAGTTATACCAAAACACTTTAAAGCATACTTTATAGAAATTGTCTCTTTATCTCTTTGCCTTCACTTAAAAGCAGTTCAGGGGACACTAAAAATAAGTAGGGATTTTCTAATTTATTTATGCAGTATTCTGTCATTAAAGCTGTTAATATGAGTAATCAATATCCAGGAGCTGTTTTTTTCTTTGGTGAGCCATCCAGTGAGTTAAGTGAGTAGCTGTCTTATATCTTGAAAGATATTCACACAGTGACATTATATCTAGTACAATTAATTGCCTAAATATGGTTAAATGTGTAGACCATCACTCAGAACTAAATAATGTATATGTTACTCCAAAGAACATCAGTAACATGAATTTCTATTCTGCCTGTTTCACTCATTTTTCATTAAACTTGAGAGCTGTGACCTGTCTAGAGATTTCTGGTTAAATTAAGCTAATTGAAGACTGGAAACAGCTAGAGTGAGAAAGGAGTATATGTAAATTAGTTAATATAAATTTAAGTTAATGAAAAAAATTAATTCGGAAATGTATCACTTTGCTTGCTATAAGTAATATCGCCTCATTGTATAAATAATTTGGGGTCCCCCTCTCTCAGAAATCCATGAACCACCATTGTAATGTTATTATCATGGTACTTTGTTCATCCATGGTTAGATTCAGTCTTCTAAATGTGTGGGATATTTTTCACAGGAAGGGATGGAAAGAGTAATTCATCCTCGCCCATGATACCTTTGACACCAGAGGCTTTTCTCTGTGAGTGAATCCATATGGGATACTGAGATGAGCCAAGTGACATGGTATCAAGGGCAACATATGCCATTCCCCTACAATTTAAAGGGGAGAGTCAATGGCACTTAAGGTAGTGATACTGCAATAAACTCTTGCTAAACCTTCATCCATGATGGTGAATTTTCCCTCTATTGATAGCCAAATGAAGCTTTAGTTGTAACAGTCACAGACTTCATTTTGTTGACAGTAACTTGGTAGTAAGGCCAAAGTTCTGGATTAACGGCAGCTAAATACATGGGAAACTAGAAACATGCAGAGATTCAGTGCTTCATCTGCTGATCTTGCTGTTAAAGCACTTACCATTAACTCAGGGGACCTGGCTTCAACTGGATTAGTCACTTTATCTTTTGTCCCTGTCTGTGAACCCAACAGAAAACACCCCAATAATTACAAAAAATACTGAGAATGCTGTAGTTTTACAAAATGCACATTGATTTAGTCTTTTTCATTCACTTTCCTCAGCTGCCCTTCTCTTTGAAAGGACCCTCCCACTAACATTTTGTCATGTAAAATGCATGCAAACATGAAATACTTTTACATCATGCCGTTTACTTTCCTTGGACAGTAGGAATTAATGGGAAATAATTCACTTTTGACTATAATTAAACAAACAAACAAAAAAGTGAACTTGGGAACTCATAAAAAGTTAAAAAGTTCTAGACGAGTACAGTTTTTTTAATCTGAGAATTTGGTAGAAATGATACTCTATGGTTTATATCTCTCCCTGCTTTTTGTTTTTAATCTTTTGAAATTATACTTTTCAGACCTTAACAAGAAAAGTGTAAAATAATGACAAAAGCAAAGTAAATAAACCATCAGATGCTGATGTTTTTCCTTACTGCATCATTTAATTTGAACTAGGAATGGTATGAAAAAATATTAATTCTATTTGACTACACTCAGGCCAAAATGTTATTATGAATAGCAAGGAATATTTGCAACTAAACAAAAAGAAAAATTATATTCTCAAAATGCAATTATGAAGTCATTTAAATACAATGCATTTAATTAAATTTATTATTAAAATGTTGGTCTTTATGGGATTGAAACTTTAACTTTTGTTTTCTTTTTCAGTCAGACTATGCTCTGTTTCCACAGTATGTATTTGTGTGTATACATATATATATAATGGAATTAGAGATTGCTGGGATGGAAGACTATGTTCAAGATAGTAAGGTACTTTTCAATTGTCTTCAACAGATTCAGAATTTAGCATAGCACATGCTTTAGTTTTCCAGAAGTATCATCATGCACACAAATACAAAGCAAACACAAATTTTGGTAGGATTTGACAGCATTTTGTCTTGTGCAAATGTCTATGTGAAGTACCAAAGAAGTGCTGGACTGTAGGGTCAAATAAAGGCAACATCCCATCAACATGGGACAAAAGCCATTATAGACTCCCATGTTTGTTTTTTCTAACTCTGTGGCAATTCTGTGCATAAAATGCTATCCTATATCTCTATACATTCTCTCTGTCTCTGGGCCCACATAAAACTCAGCTATTCATAGTGAAAGCAAAGATCTCTCTTGTGGTGCCCCAGCATTTAGTGCCCTCCATGGGATATTTTTAGATGTGATTTTAAAAACTGTTTTTTGATGTAGTTGCATAGGTGCTAGCAAAATTTATGCAATAACACTTTTAAAATTCACAGGAAAATATGCAGTCAGCTTACCATCACTTCTATAATACCAAGAGACTATGTATTTCATATATATACTTGAGTCACTCTTAGGTTATATCTACTCAATTTATCTAAGAGTGAAGAAAAGGTACGTCACCATACATATACACACACATACACCAACTCTGTATCACTGTTAGTAAAACTTTGGTCTTATATTAATGCATTAATTTAAAACTCGGCACTTGTGTATGAAATAGTAATGTGTGGGATACATGCAATGAAATTTATAAATTAAGAAAAGGGATGGATGTAAGACAGTTGGTATATCAAGGTATAAATGTAAATAACAAGGAAAAAATACTGCAGATGCAAAAAGTACATGAATTAATTTGCAAATAATAATGATGTTAGTAGGTCATTGTGTAGCAAACATAGAGTAGCTGGATTCCTATATCTCATTTCAACCTATCTAGATCAAACTATGGTTTTCTCCATACTCTAGACTTATAATAATAAAATATCAAAAAGAGAGACTGTTAGACATTTAAAAAAAAAAAAAGCTTCCATTTTTACCTAAAAATTCCAACCATTAGTAATACAGATAGCTACCACTTTGTGGTAACTTTGAACTTTGAAGAAGCATGTGAAAAAATATCACCTAACAATCCATTTAATTACTGCTTTGTTCTGTGTAGTCTCTTTGTGCAATGAAATAATTGAAAAATTAATGGCTTCCATGCAACATGTTCTTAAATATTAGTACCTTAAAATCTTCATCAATAAAGTTGCCAAAATATTGCTAGAGGGGGGTTTTTTGTTTGTTTGGACAGGCCTGCATGAACCAATAAATGAAACAAAACAGATGCCAAAAGGTATCCAGATGGTTGCGGTTCCCAAAATCCTGTACCCATACAGAGTCATAACTGACAAACCCCACAGCACCATATAGAGGAATAATATTGTTTCTGATCTTTCAAATGCCTGGTTATCACATTACATCTAATTGATGTTCATAAATTATTGATTTGGGGCATGAAGGACAGGCTTTGACTACTGAATGTTGATATACTGCTTCTGCTTTTTTAACCTCAGCAGTTAACATTTTGCAGCAATTTTTGTATGAATGTTGAATAATTACAGGCCTTTTGAATCTGTGCCAATGCAGCACAGTAATCTACATGAACCGATTCTGTACTTTCTTCCATTATTTTATTTTGTTTTAATTAGCACAGACCAAAAGATCTTCTACAAGCTATTGCTAAGCACGATGGACACTGAGTGGGCGAAAGCCTACAAAGTCAAATCTGTCCCTGCTATCTTGTGGTGAGGACTGATTATGGAGAAAGGTACCCATCTGACTTTCTCTTGATCTGCTTCCCCAATTTTGAAGAATCTTTATCCCATAGCAACATAAATACATAACTTACAGGCACCATCCAATGTCTTAGCATTGTGTTTATTGAGCTGTGTATTGAGAAATCACAAAAAGCACCTGAATGTTTTGGCAGTTCACTTGGTTCAGTCTTTCCAACAAACTGTTAATCTTTCAGAAAAATGTATTTTGGATCTGGCCACATGTAGTTGTTAATGTGGCACCCTTACCAGAGTGTTTTAGCCTACTGTCCTAGCTAAATCCCCAGCGAGATAATTAAACTCTCTTACTTTGGATAGCTTTTCCACCCCTAAAATTTCTTTATTTCTCCTCATAAACTGTTGTGGAGAACTGCAGTGTGATGGTAAGGAGCCTGGCAGATGTTGCACACAATGTATTGCTCATAAAAATGCTATCAGCCTCTTTGGTTTGAGGTAAATTATGTACTCCTAAATTTACACCTTATCTGCTGGAATATTGAGTGTGTGCATGAAATGTGTCTCAACCCAGACAAAAATATTACACCACCAAGAAGTTTCTCTAATATAAAGGGAGAAAAGCCCTGGAGAATCTCTCCCTTGGGGAAAAAAGAAAAAAAAAAAATTCCTGAGGATTCCTTTGCTAGACAAAACTGGGTAGAAACAAGGTAAATCTCAGGAAAACCTCTTCTGCTCAAAAAAACCTTTCATAGACAAGTAAAATAAAAGCGATCAAATAAGCAAAAATATTTTATTTTGAACAAGGAAAAATACTTCTTGACAAACTTATTGTTAATAAAGCCTTGGTTAGCTTCCAGGTGAAGTTTTTATAGCTGTTAGAATTCGTATAGCTAACAGGCAAAGAGGGAATTCCTACTGCTCCATGCAGTTATGCTCATTAACATACAAACTAGATCCAGATTGTTGTTAATTGTCAGGTAAATTTATTCTTATATGTTTCCAGGAAAAGAAAAAAGAAAAAAACAGGAAAATATTTGACAAGAAGAAATGTTTTGCTAATGTAATTAAGAAATATTTTCTTTTCCTCCTTCATATGTGAAAACTGCTGAATGGTATTTAGAAACTTTGAAAAAGGATTTGAAGGTGAATTCCTACTGCAAGGTAATACCATGTGTGTAAAGCAAAAGAGATGAATGAAAAGGCAGCTATAGCATGGAAATATTGCCCTTGGTTGCACAACTGAAGGGAAAAAACTTGTGGTGGAAAACCAACTTTCTTTTATGCAATACGAAGTAACTGCAGAGTAGAGTAACATGACATCCTCAAATATGGCAAAGTTAGGCCGCATATTATAGATGCTTTTAAGAGCCTAGATACTGCTTCTCTCCCACTGTTAACAATTCTCAGTGGAAATACATACTATTTAGAACTAAGAATAAAGCTTTTACTAAGAAAGTTTTCTCATTTTTATACTACCTGTTTGTTCTGGAAAAATAACAACTTTGAAGCTAGCTGCAACACTTCTTAAAAAAAAATTAAAAGCCTAAAAATATTTAGACACACACAGGTCTATGGGGCTGGATGGGATCCACAGCAGGGGACTGAGGGAGCTGGTGGAAGTGCTCACCAAGCCACTTTCCATCATTTGTCAGCAGTCCTGGCTAACTGGGGAGGTCCCAGTTGACTGGAGGTTAGCAAATGTGACACCCATCTACAAGATGGGCCAGAAGGAAGTTCCGGGGAACTAGAGGCCTGTCAGCCTGACTTCATGCTGGGGAAGGTTATGGAACAGATCATCTTAAGTACCATCATGAAGCACAACCAGGTGATCAGGCCCAGCCAGCATGGGTTTATGAAAGGCACATCCTGCTTGACCAACCTGATCTCCTTCTGTGACAGGGTGACCCGCTTAGTGGATGAGGGAAAGGCTGTGGATGTTGTCTCCCTAGACTTTAGTAAAGCTTTTGACACCATTTACCACAGCATTCTCCTGGAGAAACTGGCTGCTCATGGCTTGGATGCGTGTACGCTTTGCTGGGTAAAACACTGGCTGGATGGCTAGGCCCAAAGAATTGTGGTGAATGGAGTTATATCCAGCTGGTGGCTGGTCACAAGTGGTGTTCCCCAGGGCTCAGTATTTGGGCTAGTTCTGCTTAATATCTTTACCAGTGATCTGGACGAGGGGATCAAGTGCACCCTCAGTAAGTTTGAAGATGACACCAAGTCGGGTAGCAGTGTTGATCTGCTTGAGGGTAGAAAGGGTTTACAGAGGGATCTGGACAGGCTGGACTGGTGGTCCAAAACCAGTTGTATAACATTGAAGAAGGCTAAGTGTCAGGTCCTGCACCTGGGCCACAACAACCCCATGCAACACTATAGGCTTGGGTAAGAATGGCTGGAAAGTTTCCAGGTGGAAAAGGACCTGGGGGCGTTGGTCAACAGCCAGCTGAATATGAGCGGGCAGTGTGCCCAGGTGGCCAAGAAGGCCAGTAGCTTGTATCTGGCTTGTATCAGAAATAGTGTGGCCAGCAGGACTAGGGAAGTGACTGTTGCCCTTTACTTGGCCTCGTGAGGCCACACCTCAAATACAGTGTTCAGTTTTGGTCCCCTCAATACAAGAAAGACATTGAGTTGCTGGAGCATGTCCAAAGAAGGGCAATGAAGCTGGTGAAGGGTCTAGAGCACGAGTCTTTGGAGGAGTGACTGGGGTTGTTTAGCCTGGAGAAAAGGAGGCTGAGGGGAGACCTTATCACTCTCTACAACTACCTGAAAGGGGGTTGTAGCAAGGCTGGTGTTGGTCTCTTCTCCCAGGCAACAAGCAGGAGGACAAGAGGAAATGGCCTCAAGTTGCACCAGGGAAGGGTTAGAATGGATATTAGGAGAAATGTCTTCACTGAAAGGGTTGTCAAGCATTTGAACAGGCTACCCAGAGAGGTGGTGGAGTCACCATCCCTGGAGGTGTTTAAAAGATGTGTAGATGTGGCACTTAGGGACATGGTTTAGTGGTGGATTTGGCAGTGTTAGGTTAACAGTTAGACTCAATAATCTTAAAAGTCTTTTTCCAACCCTAAACAATTCTATGATTCTATGATTCTATGTATGTAAATGTATGTAGGTATGTAAGTATGTAAAATTGTGTATAAGAAAATATTTTACATGTAGTGGATGAAGAACATGACACTAAATTTTAACTACTTAATTTGTCTTAATGCATATGAAACATATACTACCATGCTCTATGTGGCATTAACATTGTTAAACATTTTCTGTAGTATTTGGTGTTTTTCAATAAAAGATGATCTCTTGGATTAATGTTGCCCTCTCAAGACCTCAACGTTATTAAAAATGTATATAACAGTCCTGTTAAGACTCTAGTCATTGAAGCTTTATAAAAAAAAGCTTGAAAGTACGAAGTTTCAAACAGCAGAAATACAACAAAAAAAATGCCCAATTATATTTTATAGACAAATGTCATGATTTCTGAGCATTCATGAGTCATGATTTTATGAGTACTTGGTATTAGAAATAACAACTAGCATGAGAAATGGGAAGTTTTTTACTTTAATGCCCAAAGAAATGTTAAAATTATCAGTAGAATATGGTACTATTTGCAAACAATTAAAACAGGATTTTTTTTGAATCTCATATCTTGCTGATTGCAAGTTATATGGCAAAAAGCTCTGACTTGGATGGTTTTCAAGGATGAAAGACATGGTACTTAAGGCTTCTTTTCCCTGTCTTCTATTTTTTCTGTTTTAACCTAAATTAGAACCATAAGATGGGGTGGAAGCACTCAATCATGCATGGGCAACCATACTGTAGGTCATGAAAAACCCCAGGGTCCCACTTTCGAAATCTCCTCCCAGTACTCTGTAGTGTATAATATAACATGCATGCATAATAATTAAACATATAATATTGTACAATCATATTTTACATGTTATTTTCATATATACACATAGTACGATATATAATAACTATATATATAATCCATACTAATCCCATTATAATAACCCATGAAAACAAGAAAATAAATGTTCAAAACAACCTACATTTGGGGTAAACAGACACTGAGAAATATCAAGCCATACAGTTATTTTGCATGCTTTTAGAACAATCTTACTGTCAAATGTGGTCTATTTACTTTCAAGATAAAAGGTTCTCATAGGAGAGGAATCAAAAGATGCTTGGCAAACAGGGTGGATAGCAGACATTAAAGCTGGAGTGGATATCTACATATGGCACCCATTGCTCTGTTGTGCATCCAGTAGCCATGCTACCCCACCAGAGGTAAAGTGAGAAATTTTGAGGATTGTTGGATACAGCAATTCTTCACAGAGCCTAAGAACTTTGTTATTTAACAGATGGTTTGTCTCATAACTGGGGCATCAAGAAGATCTTTTTTTTTTTTTTAAAGGAACCACTGAAACATCTTATCTGGGTGAATTAAACCTGGAAAACTACTGAGCCTCCCCCAAATAGGAGTCCCTCTGGCTCTCACTACAGGCTTATTTGTCAGTAAGGTGGAAAACACAGCTGTCAAAATATTTGCATTGTAAAGGACATGTTTAAATTTATGGTTTTTGTTTTGTTCTAGCTCTTTACACAGGTTTGGGCTTTTGTTGTTGTTGCTGCTGTTGTTGTTGCTGCTGTTGTTGTTGTTGTTATTATTATTATTATTATTACCTGGAAAGCCAGCTTGGAAGTCAGATATTGTATCTCTTCTTATTTAACTTGTATGTTTCTCTATTCAGTTTTTTTTTTACTAGTTTTGCTATTTGTTAGGCAGGAATTTAACAATTAAACAACTACTGATCTCACTAAATGCTGGGTATGATACTTCAGTAGCGTACATTGAAAAATCTCAGTCATTCAATTATAAACACAGAATAAGTAAAATAATTTTTAAAATTACTCTTGAAAATACCAGGTGTTCATGCATAGACCCATCAGATGGCAATTTTCTTTTATTCTCAATCTCTTCCTCAAAGTACAGGCTCAATGGCTATTAAATAATTTGTACTTTCTGTATATTTTATATCAGGAATGGCAAGCTCAGCTTTAACTGAAAACAGATGAATTAATTTGGGTTTCTTTCTCCATAGTAGCCTTCATATTTTAAGGCTTTTCAGCCTAGTTTAACTGACCAGTTTAGGAGTCATCTGACACTTAATCCTATGATGCATGCCTTCTGCACATGAGATTTTAGTCATAAGGGACATAGCCCTATACCTGAAAAGGAGTAAGAAAAGCAGAGTAGTTTGGTAATTGCTTGCTTCAACACCTGTAAAAAAAGCTAATCTATCACATCAACGACATGGACATATTGCTACACCCAACTACGGATAAACTGAGATACGGGTTTTTTTCTAAAGCTTGCAGAAGTTTCCCTGTAGCCTTTCTCAAGGAAGGAAGGCTGCCTGCAACAGCCCAGAATTATTTTCTGACATCAAACAGACATATAGATCTTAACATTTGTTTTACAAAGTTACCACAAATACCAAAATAATGAGGGGAAAAGGTTTAAAAATCTGTTTTGCAATAACAGATACTAGAGCAGGGCAATACAGAGTGCATTAAATAATGCAAAACATTCACTCCAGTAAATCTGGATTGATTGACAGTAGTCAAGAAATTTCCTTGGAGCTAAAAGGAACCATTACTGCTAACTACTAACTACTGGTACTAAACTTACAGATAGTTCAGGATATGGTTGCTAAAGATTAAGAGTTCTGTAGATGCAGCAATGATTAATGATGTGTTAAGAACTGACCATTAGCAGGAAAAGTTTTGCTAATGAATGAATTTAGTGAATGCTTGTTTTAAAGTTTGAAGGTGGCATGAATTATCAGTCTTCTAAACTCTTCTACTGCGATAATCTTTAATTCTTTAACTGATATACATTCTATATATGTATATGTACACATACACACACATACTTGCTTGCAGTGAATGAGTATGCACCAGCTGTGGTGCAAATGAACCCTGGGAAGGTTTTCTGAATGGAAAAAGCAATTTCACCATGGGGAGAGAATTACAGTTACTTAGTGTAATCGCTAAGGGTAGGACTCACCACATCAGTTATTTGCCTTCTAAATACAATTTGGTGATGAATCATATGCAGAGCATGACTATACTTGTTTTAGGCCAGGCATTTTTTGATCACTGTCTTTCCTAAAACTATACAATATTAAAGCTTGTTCATGAAAAAAAAACCCAAACCCAAAACTGAAGGAACATGTCAAGTGATGCTGTAAGCTTTGACCTAAAAATCACCAGTTCTGTTGCTTGTTCTCTGGATATCAGATCTATGCATACAACTGGGAGAAAACACATGCCTGAAGCTCAATGGATTTTGAGGGTATCCATCCAGCAGAGCCCTCAGCAGCACTGCCAGGGAAAAGATAAGAAAATCTGAGTAGTGGAGGTCTGGTGTTATTTCTTCTTTTTCTTTTCCTTCTTATGAAGTTTTTCCAATAATAAATACACTCTAATGCAATAAATATATGAAATTATTTCATGAAACTCTGAATACTAATGAATATGTAAGCATGTGAAATTTTGAGCATATGATTTATTAAAAAAGATTTTTTTTACATTAACTCAAGAGCAGTCTATCAATTTATTATTTCCAGTATTATTTTTTAGCATAGTTTATTTACATCTTAGATAAGACAGAATAAACTTCTTAAAATAAATTAAATAAATGTCTTAAATATCAATAGATAGAGTTTTAATTTAAAATTTGAAACTATGTAGTGAAAAAAATTATAAAGGGGTTTTTTTGGTAGCTTGGCGATTGGGGATTTTTCTAGGTAAGAATGAAATCTGGAGTGCTATATCCAAAACAACCTTCAAGTCTGCCATCCTAAGGTTTTTGTGATATGAAGTCAGACCTAAATTTCACAGCTGGCCCTTCTCTATATAACTGACCAATCCCGAGTCTGAATCCTAATAAATGTCTTTGTTTCTGTTTTGAGAGACTGTAAAAGGGAGGAAGGAGTTGAAACATGGATCTGAGTTTTATAGCCTAGACTTACCTGTAAATTAGATCTAGTTGGCTTTTTAATTAAGAGCTCACAAAAGATGATCAATTCCACAAAAGATGATCATTTCCTGCAATCTAATACATAAAGAGTGGAGTCCTATTCTATAGACAACTGGAACAACAGGCAAATCACATGGTGTAGGAAGAATAAAGGCCTGACTCACACTCCCAAAAGCACAGGTTTTAATTGTTTGACCTACAATAAAATTCCTCTAGGTGGTAACAGTACAGTTCTCTTATTTTCTTCTAAAGGCCAGATAGTGAGCATCACAGGTTCACTGATAAAAATCCTGCACAGTTAAAAGACAGTCTCCAACCTCAGGCAGCAGAAATTCATAGGAGTTCAGATCCACTGCTTAAGAAGGAGTCTGTAACAAATTCATGTGTGGTGGTGCAGACACAACACCAACATACACTGCATATGCATAAATAAACAGGGAATTGGAAACAGTATCACTTTATTCAGCTGTCCCTGGTATTTAACAGTAGCAGGTTAGATTTTCATTACTGGTCTAACACAGCTGCAATTGAATTAATAATAAAACCTTCCTGCACATGGAAAATCTCCCTTTCCAGGTCAGCATTTCTGCATTTGTACCCATCCAGAGTCAAGGCACTGTTCTTCTTTATATCTTTATATGCACCCTCCTTATGTAATGCTTACCTCAAAAAAACTGATATCTGGAGGAATTAAAAAAAAAGTCAATTTTTACTCCTACACATACATAGCTATCAAGGGCCAGTCAGACCTTTCTCCCCAGTCCTGTCCCTGAGGTAATGCAGAAGTTCTATTTCAGGCAGCAGAAACAGCATCCTCACCATAGGCCAAGTAGTATGTAATGTACACCGGGGACACACACTGTACAAATCTTTCAGGATTCCCACTCAAATGTTTCTTTGGTTTCTGCAGTTTCAATGACGTCAAGAAGATATGCTATTTAAAGGAAAGTAAATTCTTGCAGATGATGTTTGCATTGTTCTATATGGGTTTAGGGAGGCAAATACCAGGAGAGGACTTCTAGTTTTGTGCATCAAAGTACTACGAAGAAAAAAACCGGCAACTAGTATATAGCATTTGAGAATATGCTACTGTTGCCTACAGTTATCTTATTTACTGAAAGTTATAAATGAGGTGAATAGTAATTTATGTAGGGGTGTGGAGTGTGCGGCAGAATAGTCTGAATGTAAGCCATACCTTTATCTAAATAATACACAATATTTTTAAAATCCTTAAAATACAGGCCATTTCTTACTCTATTGTTTGGATTTCACCCAGTGAAGTGTGATAACAGCTTTCATCTTGGCAACAGAGAGGAAAACAGTCACATGCAGCTGGTTTTTCAGATCAGGAATATAGGGATAAATTTCTGATTTTTATTACCTTTTTTCTCTTGAAAGACAAGATGATCAGGTTCAGGAGCCCATTTTTCTGTGTCTGGTTCTTTTTGCACATTATAAACCATCTGATTTTGTTGCTTCAGTCTTATGTTTCCAAGACAAAAAGACAAATAAGTACCTTACATGTATATTAGTTAGTACAGCAAAATGGAACTGTCACCAGATAGAGTCACCAGCCAGTATTTGGGATAATAGTTTATGTGTTTGGAATATGATTCTGATCATGGTTCGTGTCTCAAATAAAATCAAAGGTCTCTTCTCTGTTTTGCAAGTAGTGTGATGTCAATAAAAGGATAAAATATTCTTTGCTATTTCTCTCAAACTTATGATGATGGATTGAAATGTGGTCCTGTTTCTCTGACTCCTGTGTTTTTTCAGTCTCTGACTACAGGCCTGGATATCACACTAAAACCTAAAGGAAGAAGAGCCAGAAGCAGAAGCATTCCTGCAATCTGCTTTGTTTCACCTGAGCATGGTGGGGGGGAATGAGTAACTCATTGCATGAGACCAGTCCACATCCAGACTCTGAGACAGCCAAGCTAAAGGTTACCTGGTACCAAAGCAATTGATACTTTTTTCCAGTTTCCATATTTTAGGGTCAAAAAAGAGTTTGGAATGCATTGAAAAGTGGAGATGCTCTGAAAACACTCGGAAAGGTGCATGATGGACTCTGAGCATTTGCACATGAAACCACAACCTTAAGCATAACACTGAGTTATTAATGGAGGGAGCTGAGAAATTTGTTTCAACTAATTTAAATGCATTTCCAAGAAAGTAACTTGCAAAGCTGAGTAAAAAATCTAGCAAATTTGTGTCTCAAATCCATCTGGGGAATATGCTTCTATAAGCCCATCCTACAAACACATTATTATAACAAGATTTTAGAGCTCTGCTGAAGAACAGATTTGAACTTCAGAATTGGACCCAGTCTAGACAAAGCACTTTCATGCAGTACTAAGCCCTAAGTTTTATTTCTACAGACAACAACTGGTCGTAATATTGTGCTACAGATATTAATACACTCCTAAAGAGTAAATCTAATTTCCTTTTCAGTAAGAAAGGAAAAACTCTGTTGCAATAAAGTGGCCCTTTCACTGTTTTTGACAAGGGTAATCTTTGATCCAGAGCTCTAATATGGCATTGGTATTGACCTCGGTGCACGTGCAACTGTGGCCTCAGTAAGCTTCAAAATTCACACATAGGATTTGCTGAGTTATTGTAGGGAAAAGCAGTGTTTGATCTTCTTCACTGTCTTTGAAGGAATCACGGTGGTTATATCCTGCCCGGTGGTAATATACCAGAGAAAGCAGAGGGCTGAGAGGAGGCTTAACTTGCTATCACCTGTAAAGTTAAAAGTCTTCAGGGCTTACAACTTTAAACTAATATTCCAAAAGGGTTAAAACCAAGCTGTGACAATTCAATCAAGACTAGGAAAGACTGTGAACATACCATAGGAGCAAGATTCTCTTTTAAGATAAATAAATATAAGAAACCATGAATGAACAACAAATCCCCAACCTCTAAGTGAATATAAGGGCAGCTATTAGCTTTAAAAAAATCATAATTTACCTTTAATTACCAAATCAATTTACCCTGCAATTACACTCGAGAAAGTACTGATTGTATTTTCTCCCCAGGAAAGTGACTTTCTGGAAAATTAATATTGCTAATATTTGATAATGTACTAGACATTCTTAACATAACAATGTTAACATATTTTCTATGTTAAGAATATTGTTTCAACTGCAGTTGTGTGCCTTTCTCAATCCTGTCTTGTCTGTTGTCTTCCATACATATACTTTTTTGCCTGCTGTACATAGTGTTGCAGAATCATGTTCCTAATAAATAAATATTCCTAAACATTCTACTTGGTTACCAGAGAGATTAGGCTGAAGAAAGCCAGAGGCATATTGCTAGAATTGCTTAGTACCTCAGACATATTCAGAGGCCAGAGATTGCCCCACTTTAATTTTTCACTCTACAGTAATGGTTTCCAGTGGAAATTTTGAAAAACAGTTTCAACAGAGATGAGGTATTTGCAGAAGATTTTCCAAATTTCCTTCAGGAACTTTGCTATTCTCCTACACTAAATATTACAGACTACATTTACGTACTCATGATACTATACTTGTTTGAAACTGAGGATATATTAAAAGGAAAACTTACCACCTGAATGCATTGTGACAGCCTTTTTATACATTTCTAGTTGTGTCCTAATATTTTAGTATATATAGTGATGTCAGTAAAGAATGGTATTGTCATCTTACCCACACAAAATTTAATTGCAGACATTTGGGTTTTGACATATTGTTAATTAAATATTGATTTGTCAGAGAATGAACTAGGCCATCGGTATTTTGCTTCCTAATTAGAATAATGACTGTTCCACATGCCAACAGTTATGAATCTACCTGAAATAACTGTAGAAGTAGAAATGCAAAAAAGCCTTAAATAATGCAGCATTTGCACTTCAATTATGATTAATAAATTAAATTTAGTGTAGTAGCTGTACTATTTAAATAGACTGCCCACATTTTCCCCCATTGAGCTAGTGTTTGGTAGTTTGCATTTATCCTAGAGCTTTGTGTTCCAGTTTGTCACGAGTAAGTGGTCTCAGCATTGTACAAAAAATCCAGTTATACATTCCTGAGTGCCATCTGTATTGTTCTTAGTGATTATACAGGCAAAGCAAATACTGAACTGATAAAGAAAGCCACTGTTTTGCTCTGAGCAAGAAGCTGCATACCATTTATGACATATTAAATAGTTTAGTAGATGAACTTTCTTTAAGAATTAATTTTTGTGGTGCTTATGCTCCATGGATGAAGGGACTTCTATTTTCATTGCAATCAGTTTCTCACTTCTTAATCAACATTAATTTAATGTTAAAATCTGATTTTCTGTATCATGCTGATGTGACAGATATCATGCTAATTTCTACTGACTGTTCTCTGATTACTGAGTTTAATGTGCAACTGTTCTCCCTCATCTACAAGTTAAATTTCTGCTCAGAAAATGTCTACTCTTTCTTCAGCTTTCATCTTAAATACCACAGTATTATTTCTCCCCAGCCAAAAAACTTATCATCACATCTTCCATATCTCTCTTAAGATATTTCTCTTTGTCTTTTTATTAAGTCAACATTTCCTCACTACACCAAAATAAGATCATGGAGTCATAGAATCATAGAATCATTTATTTGGGAAAAGACCTTTAAGATCATGAAGTCTAACCGTAAACCTAGCACTGCCAAGTCCACCACTAAACCATGTCCCTAAGTGCCACATCTACACATCTTTTAAATACCTCTGGGGATGGGGACTCAACCACTTCCCTGGGCAGCCTGTTCAAATGCTTGACAACCCTTTCAGTGAAGACATTTCTCCTAATATCCATTCTAACCCTTCCCTGGTGCAACTTGAGGCCATTTCCTCTTGTCCTCCTGCTTGTTGCCTGGGAGAAGAGACCAACACCAGCCTTGCTACAGCCCCCTTTCAGGTAGTTGTAGAGAGTGATAAGGTCTCCCCTCAGCCTCCTCTTCTCCAGGCTAAACAACCCCAGTTCCTTCAGCCACTCCTCCAAAGACTTGTGCCTAGACCCTTCACCAGCTTCATTACCCTTCTCTGGACATGCTCCAGGACCTCAATGTCTTTATTGTAGTAAGGGGCCCAAAACAGAACACAGTATACTTCTTTCATTTTTTGAGGACTAGCCCTAATGAGTCAGTGCATCTTATACATGATTAATATCATATAAGTGAACAACAATTTTTTTTACTATTTTATTAGAGAAAGAGATAGACTGAAACGGACTATAATATATATACACACATCATGATGAATACATGCTGATAAACTTGGTAACAGGGGCCTATAAGATCATATGGAACATGCATTTTTTATTCCACAAAAGGATGATCTACAGAGCATCTCTGAGCTTTCATTTGTCCCTTCATTTTCTCTTTAAGAATGTTTCACATAGATTTCCATACAGGAATGCATTGTTCATGGAGTCTCTTCAAAGTTTTTAAAGGGGGAAACAATTTGATCCAGTATTTCAGTGCCACTGTTTAATCAGATATTAATAGATGCAAAGAGTGTTTGATATGCTTTTTCTTTGTAGATTGTGGATTTCTACTAAGTCAACTGAACTTCATATTCAGAGAAGTAAAATATTCTTTGCATATCATTTATTGCAAGGGATTACGTTACATGAATTTACAGGAAGGTGGAAGTGCAAACCACATTTTTGGTTTTTTTGTATTAAGAAAGAGATGCTAGTTCCTCTGCTTTAAGATGATTAGCATCAGTCTTCCAAGTACCATCAACATATTAATTTTAAGGATGTAGATAATCTGATAGAGATTATTAAGAAGGCACACTTGTTTACAATGAAATTATCATCTATCTGTTTGGAGAAGCATGAATTTTGGGAGGTCTTATTTGCTTAGAGTTTTTCTATTCAATATGGGGGTGGGTTGGGGTAGGTGTTGTGGTTCTTGGAATCCTTTTACACTTTCATAGATGAGTTTCTGTATAGGTCCATAAATTCGTATGAAGAAGTTGAAATGAGCAGGAAGCTAAACATCACAAATCAATCCCTTGGGACAGACAATGAAAATTTAAAACTGGCTTCATGCTGTTTGCTTATATTGCTACAGATTAAAGATTTATTGCCATCTGTAGATTTTTGAATGCTGTCTTTTACATAACGTTCTGAAATATAGTGTTATCAATTTTATTTTAATGTGTTACAATCTCTTCTATTGAAATGGGATTTCATTTGGTTTTCTATCAATTTTTCTTATTTGATCTAGGTTTTTTTATACAACATGAGTATTTCCTTTTTTTTTCCCAATGAGTTACTAAAGCAGCTTGGCAATATTAAACATAAGAAAGCTGTGGAGGTTTTGGGCTATCTAATTTTTATGTCTCTCTGTGCTTCCTCCACCAGAAAGAGAAGTTCTGCTAGGCATAAATGTGAATCACAAAAGCCAAATATACAAGAATCACTTGTCATAGAGCATGAATCTATGCAAATGAATAAACAATTATATATAATAAAAAACAGGCTCTAGAAAAAGACTTTTGGAGAAAGTGATTCTAGCTATGAAAGAGTTAATATGAAAGATCTAGGACACAAGATCTAGGACACAAGTTGCTTATCCAGTAGGGAAGTCACTTTCAAACCTTAAAGTAAAAAATTAGGGTTAGTTTGGATGTATTGCAGTGGAGTCAAAAAACAGTGTGTCTCACTGGAAAGCGGTGGAACTATTCCAGTTTCACCAGATAATATTTTAACCTTTTTGTTTGTTTGCTTTTTGTACTAAACAGTCATTGGTTACGTCTTATCTGTATTTTACAGCAGGAAATGTCAAAGCCTGGTAAAATCAAGGAGTTAAAAATCTACAAGGAACATTCAAGCCAATACAAATCTGGTCAATGGATTCAATGAGTTGACTGCTGTTAGTAAGAGTCTGGATTTAGAACAAATACAGAGGTTGTTCCTTTCAGTATTTGCACTGATGACACTTAAATTCAAAACAAATGTTTACTTGTAATTTGCTCATTTGATCATTTCAGCAATAGAAATTGAAATAAATTGCTATTTTATCAATTTTATTATAGGTCAAAATTATTACTCTTCAGAATATCTCTGGGCACGTTTCTTCAAACACGGAGGCACCTAACTCATTACAGAAATATTGATTTTCTCAGTATTCTTGTATTAGATATGCATGTCAATAGCTTAAGTTTAGCTACAGAATGTGACAAAAGAGGCTTGCTGCATCACTTTTTACTAGTGTAGGGTTTGGTGTCATTTTGGTGAAATAAATTTGAGCAGTACAATGCTGAACTAGGTTCAATCTATAGTTTCTGTTAAAATAGAAAGTTGCTTACCCCTTAACCTCTCTTCTCCAGGGGTTTCTCTAAATAAACTTCTCTCTTCTACTAGTCAATACCTTCTTTGTTCTTAGAAAAAATTGTTAATATGAGTTTAGTTAACCTAGAATCATACAACAGAGTGGTTCTGATGAGAGTAGTGCATAGTGATAAAGAAAAGTATGAAGTGCCTTTGTAGGTCTAAGTAAAACTGGGGCTGTCACTCTCCTTACAATGATGTGCAATAAACTCATGAAACTCAGTATTTTACAGGAAGGTACACATTTGGTTTCATACTGTATAATTTCATAATTTCATGCAGGCTTATGAGGAACCACACAGATATTTCACTTTGTCTGTTTATTGTTCAACAGCTTTTGGCCTGTTCCTTCCACAGAAAAAATAAATCTTCCAAGGTAATGGCAATACTAATTTCCAGTTTGGAATTAAGTTCACATATTTTCTACTTACAACCATGTGCATAAAGTAAGTTCACAGCAATCGTTCCAATGTTCTTTCCGTATTCTGTTTTAGGTATGTAAGGAAGCTTCTTAAGTACTCTGTAAATCATAGTAAGAAAGTATTTATGATTTCTTACTGATTCTATACGCAATTCATATCTACAGGAAAGATTTAACCTTAAAGTCCTCCTTACTTAATCTTTATGATCAACATCATTTTTACTATCTGACATCAGGTTTTCTGATCAAAAAAAGTTTCTCTTACACTTTATTTCAACATTTATATTTCTAGCTAACCACAGTTGGGGAAGCATTTACAGATGGCCCATGTAATCCAGGTCTTACTTCACTGAATATACTCTGCTATGGAATGTTATGAAATGCTACCAACACCATGAAAAACATGCAATTTATTGTGTTTCTTGACATAATGCACTAGGTAAATGTTAGCCACTGAAAAGCAAACAAAATCCTATACAAACAGAAAGAGGAAAAAAAAAGGTATACTCTATCTAGACATCTTATTATCTGCTCTATGGCAAACAAGACAAATGTTAACATTTCATAGAATCATAGAATCATAAAATGCTTTGGGTTGGAAGGGACCTTCAGAGGTCATCTAGCCCAAACCCTCTGCAGTGAGCAGGGACAGCTTTAACTAGATCAGGTTGCTCAGAGCCCCATCCAACCTGACCTTGAATGTTACCAGGGATGGGGCCTCTACCACCTCTCTGGGCAACCTGTTCCAGTGCTTCACCACCCTCATTGTAAAAAATTTCTTTCTTATGTCTAGTCTAAATCTATTCTTCTTTAGTTTAAATCCGTTATTCCTTGTCCTGTCACAACAGGCCTTGCTAAAAAGATTCTCCCCATCTTTCCTGTAGGCCCCCTTTAAGTATTGGAAGGTCGCAATAAGGTCTCACCGCAGCCTTCTCTTCTCTAGGCTGAACAATCCCAACTCTCTCAGCCTGTCCTCATAGGAGAGGTGCTCCAGCCCTCAGATCATTTTTGTGGCCCTCTTCTGGACCCGCTCCAACACGTCCATGTCCTTCTTGTGCTGAGGGCCCCAGAGCTGGACGCAGTACTCCAGGTGAGGTCTCACCAGAGCAGAGTAGAGGGGCAGAATCACCTCCTTTGACCTGCTGGCCACGCTTCTTTTGATGTAGCCCAGGATACAGTTGGCTTTCTGGGCTGCAAGCGCACACTGTTGGCTCATGGCTAGCTTTTCATCCACCAGTACCCCCCAAGGCCTTGTCTGCAGGGCTGCTCTCAATCTATTCATCCCCCAACCTGTATTGATACTGGAGGTTGCCCCGTCCCAGGTGCAGGACGTTGCACTTGGCCTCATTGAACCTCATGAGGTTCACACAGGCCCACCTCTCCAGCTTATCCAGGTCCCTCTGGATGACATCTCGTCCTCCTGGTGTGTCAATGGCACCACTCAGCTTGGTGTCGTCTGCAAACTTTCTGAGGGTGCACTCAATCCGACTCTCTATGTCATTGATGAAGATGTTAAACAGCACCGGTCCCAGTACGGACCCCTGAGGGACCCCACTTGTCACTGGTCTCCATGTAGACATCGAGCCATTGACCATGACCCTCTGGATGTGACCATCCAACCAATTCCTTATCCATCGAACAGTCCACCCATCAAACCCATATCTGCCCAATTTAGAGAGAAGGATGTTGTGGGGGACTGTGTCAAACGCTCTACAGAAGTCTAAGTAGATGACATCCATTGCTTTTCCCTTGTCCACTGATGCAGTTACTCCTTCATAGAAAGCCACTAGGTTGGTCAGGCAAGGCTTGTCCTTGGTGAATCCGTGCTGGCTGTCTTGAATCACCTCCCTGTCCTCCATGTGCTTGAGCATATCTTCTAGGCGGATCTGTTCCATGATCTTCCCAGGAACAGAGGTGAGGCTGACAGGTCGGTAGTTCCCAGGGTCCTCCTTTCTTCCCTTTCTAAAAATGGGCACAAGAGTCCCCTTCTTGCAGTCCCCAGGGACTTGACCTGACTGCCATGACTTTTCAAATATCATGGAGAGTGGCTTGGCAACTACATCAGCCAATTCCCTCAGGACTCTGGGATGCATGTCATCAGGTCCCATAGACTTGTGTACATTGAGGTTCTTCAGGTGGTCTTGAACCTGATCTTCCCTTACAGTGGGAGGGGCTTTACCCCCCTGGTCCCCATCTTGTGGTCCATCGATTCAGGAGGGGTGAGGAGAGAGGTTGCCGGTGAAGACCGAGGAAAAGAAGTTGTTGAGTACCTCAGCCTTCTTGTCCGTTGATACAAGTTTGCCTTTCTTGTTCATCAGGGGGGTCGCTTTCTTTAACCTTCCTTTTTCTGTTTGATATACCTGTAGAAGCCCTTCTTCACCCTGCTGCTTGTGTTGCATGCAACAAAACCATGGAATTTGTCTTTCTTGGGTCGATATTTCTGTAATACCATCTTCCAGTGAGGCCGCACCTGGAATACTGTGTCCAGTTTTGGGCCCCTCACTACAAGAAAGACATTGAGGTGCTGGAGCGTGTTCAGAGGCGGGCAACGAAGCTGGTGAAGGGTCTGGAGAACAAGTCTTATGAGGAGCGGCTGAGGGAACTGGGGTTGTTTAGCCTGGAAAAGAGGAGGCTGAGGGGAGACCTTATCGCTCTCTACAACTACCTGAAAGGAGGTTGTGGTGAGGTGGGTGTTGGTCTCTTCTCCCAAGTAGCTAGCGATAGGACAAGAGGAAATGGGCTTAAGCTGCGCCAGGGGAGGTTTAGACTGGAAATTAGGAAAAATTTCTTTACGGAAAGGGTGGTCAGGCATTGGAACAGGCTGCCCAGAGAGGTGGTGGAGTCCCCATCCCTGGAGGCGTTTAAAAAACGGGTAGATGTGGCACTTCGGGACATGGTTTAGTCTGGTCTACCCTTGATTAGTCTAGAGTGGGCTTGGTAGTGTAGGTTAATGGTTGGACTGGATGATCTTAAAGGTCTTTTCCAACCTAGATGATTCTATGATTCTATGATTCTATTCTATGATTCAAGTACATATAAAACAAGTTTAAAATAACAATAATGAAACAAGGAGAAATCTTAACCTTGCTAATGCCAAAGACATGTTTCTTTTTTTTTTTTTCTTTATCTCTTTGTTTTTAAACTGGTTATTGACACAAGGTGTTATTTCTTAGGATATACCTTGCAGAAAATGCAGTATGCTGCGTGTCCATGGAGATCATGGCTAAGACCAACATACTGTGAAAGCAACGACAAAGTTAGGAATAAAAAAATGCAAATAAATAATAATAAAAAAGACTAAGAATATTTAAGAAGCTTGCTGCTATTGTTTATGGCATAAATAGATTCTTTGTTTAACATTTCCCACAGTCAGAAAGACACTAGTATGTGGGTACTACTGAATTGCTTCTTACAGACAGGAGTGACTGTTATTAAGTGGCGAATCATGTTGCTCTGATCAGTCCATGTTCTAAACACAATTTCTGCTGTGCATCTGAACATTTCATATGAGGAATGAAGCCATTCTTTTGATGCTTTTAACTCTATTGCATCAAATAATTTTATTGAAATTATCTTCAACCAGTATCATAGACTCAGAGCTATGGCTTATAGATAAACTGCATTGATATTTATCTTCTTGCTATCACACCAACCTCACACTTACTATCTTTACCTTGCCAGTTTTCCCTTTCTGCTTTCAAAAACCCATAAAGACCTGTCTAACTGGCACTGGAAATCTGTAGAAAAGATTTCATTGTGCTCTAACAGGCCACCGTACAAGATGCGCCCATTTGAATGCTCAACACAAAAAAGCAAAAAATATAGCCACCCATATTTCCAGGCTTTCCTGGATCCCATCAGGGAACAGTCAGGAAAAGGAAGATATGTGAGGAAAATGAGTTATATCTGGCAGAAGTACAAAATTTTCCAGTCTTCTACAAAAGGCTTTGTCAAGTAACACAATCATTTCTATATGGTCTAATATTAATATATGACTGATCAACTAGATACCAGTTATGAAGCTCCAGTTTTTGTTATATCATGAGTATCAGGTTTATAGTGGGTGAAGGAAAACTTTAGCTTAATATTAAAAAAAAAAAAAAAAAGTTAAATTTGAACTCTCCAGTTTTCCTCCCAGAAATATTCATTTTATTGAATAATACTGAATTTTTTTTCCTGACATTCCTTACACAGCAAATGTCAACACAATTTTATACGGTAGATGCTTTTCTGGGCATTGAAAACAAAAATCAGGCTGAATACTTGGAAACCTGGTATTACATAGATTACATAGAATGATAGAATGGTTTGGCTTGGAAGGGACCTTTAAAGGTCATTTAGTCCAACCCTCCTGCAATGAGCAGAGACATCTTCCACTAGATCAGGTTGTTCAAAACTCCATCCAACCTGAGCTTCAACAGTTCCAGGAATGGGGCATCCACAACTTCTCTGGGCTATGTGCTCCAGTGTCTCATGACCCTCAACAGAAACAATTTCCTCCTTACATGTAATCTAAACCTACCCTCTTTCCATTTAAAACCATTGCTCCTTGTCCTATTGCAACAGGGCCTGATAAAAAGTCTTTGTCTTTCTTATAAGCCCCCTTTAAGTATTGAAAAGTGTCATGGTTTCAGCTGGAATAGAGTTAATTTTCTTCCTAGTAGCTGGCATAGTGCTGTGGTTTGGATTTAGGATGAGAAGAATCTTGATAACACACTGATGTTTTAGTTGTGGCTAAGTACTGCTTATGCTAGTCAAGGACTTTGCAGTTTCCCATGCTCTGCCAGGTGCACAAGAAACTGGGAGGGGGCACAGCCAGCACAGTTGATCCAAACTGACCAAAGGGCTATTCCATACCATATGACGTCATGTTCAGTGTATAAAGTGGGGAGGGTTGGCCAGGGAGCAGCGATTGCTGCTTCGGGAACTGTCTGGGTATCGGTTGGTGGGTGGTGAACAATTGCATTGTGCATCACGTGCTTTGTATATTATTATTATTATCATCATTGTTATATTGTTATTATTATCACTACTTTCTTACTTTATTTCAATTATTAAACTGTTCTTATGTCAACCCAGTAGTGTTTCTCACTCTTACTCCTCCGATTCTCTCCCCCATCCTATTGGGGTGGGGGGAGTGAGTGAGCAGCTGTGTAGTGCTTAGTTGCTGGCTGGGGCTAAACCACGACAAAAGGCTGCAATAAGGTCTCCCTGCAGCCTTCTCTTCTCCAGGCTGAACCATGCCAGCTGTTTCAGCCTTTCCTCATAGGAGAGGAGCTCCAGCCCTCTGAACATCTTCATGGCCCTCCTCTGGACCAGCTGTAACAGGTCCATGTCTTTCATCTACTGGGGACCCCAGAGCTGGATGCAGTACTCCAGCCGGGGTCTCATGAAAGTGGAGTAGAGGGGCAGAATCACCTGCCTTAACCTGCTAACCACGCTTCTGATGCAGCCCAGGATACAATTGGCTTTCTAGGCTGCAAACGCGCATTGCTAGCTCACGTCCAGTTTTTCATCCACCAGTACCTCCAAGTCCTTCTCCACAGGGCTGCTCTCAATCCCTTCATCCCCCAGCCTGTGTTGATACAGGGGTTACCCCAAACCAGTTGCAGGACCTTGCTCTTGGCCTTGTTGAACCTCATGAGGTTCACATGGGCCCACTTACAAATATAAGCCAAGAAACTCAAGCAGCAGAAATCATGTATTTTGTTGGGAGAATTAAAGAAAGGAATATTGTGGGGGGGAATAAATCTTACCTATGTAGAAAAAAAAAATGCCTTAGTCTTCCTTTTAAAGGATTTACTTGTTACACAAATTGCACAGAGAAGTCTGCTCATTTAAATGTTTCTCTTTTTCAACTTTTACCTAGTCCGATTTTAACAGAAATCCATAAAAGGAAATTGAAATAATTACCTTTAATTTATATTGTAGTCACAAAATGAAGGTGTTTCTTATATTCCAGACATTTCCTTGGAAGTAGTACAGACACAAATACTTCTTTTTCTATCTGCCTACAGGATACTGAGCATGCACCATTACAAGACTGTAGTTAACCCTGCTGAGCTGCCCAGTGCTAAGCTGATAAGGGAAAGAAGAGCTGGGCTGTAGGAGAAGGTGGCTGAAGTGTTCGGTTCCAATTTAAAAAAAAAATAGAGATTTCGGGGAAAAAGATGCTATGTGTGTCAGCATGCAACACAGGTGCCTCAGCCACCAGCGTGAGAGAAGCTATACAGAGGCTGGGGAGGCTGAAGCAGCAAGCCAAGAAAACAGTAAGGCACTAAGGCAAGTAGGGCAATATTTCTGCTTTTAAGGAGGAGGAAAGTCTCATGGAAAGAAGCTGCCAACCTGCAGAAGGGTAAAATATGTTCCTATATGCTTCTCATGCAATCAGCAGGTGTGCATTTATATTGGGATAATAACTCAAGATGGCTTTTTCCCTAATGGGGAAAAGGTAGGAGGTAATTATTTTCCAGACAGGGAATATTAGCTGACCTCAAGTAGATGCAAAATGAAAATAATATGCAATAAGGTTTTATACCACCATAACCATGTTACAAAAACTTGCTCATCTTTTGCTCTGGAGGCTGAATTAAAGAGTGCTTTATTGCAAATAATTTGCATGATCCATATGTGAGAGATGCTTGCAGTTTATTATACCCGAAGATCACTGAGTCAGAGCAAACTTTCCGTTCGTTGTAGAGGCTGTATACAGAAAATGGAAAAAAATGTGATTTAGTATTTCTTCCCTCTTTTTTCTCTTCTGAACAGGTAATTAGCTTATGTTGTCCAAGGATCAACAGTGCTGCATTTCACAAAATAGTATTCTTTCTCTATTCTTACTATTCTGCTATAAAGCAGTTAATGTGGCTGCTGAGTTGCAAAGGATACTGGCAATGTTACTGTCAAAGCTTTCAAGAAACCTCTTTCACTGCTGGGTTAGAAAAGAAATAGAACAGGCTGGAGCACAAACAGGCAAAATCAGGCAGCATTATGTGGTGTGGAGACTGCTGAAGAGGTGGAAGTCTGTCACAGGTTTTACAGGCATATTCTTCACTGTGTCTTTAACCTTATACAATTCAATTTCAGAGCAACATGTCCTCTCCTTCTAAGAAGTTCAGGCATGCCTTACATGTTTTCATTTTGTCCTGTTTGAATGCCTGAAGTCCATGAATCATCACTGTCTTATCAAGGTAATTATTAATGGATGTCAAAGACAAAAGTGACCCACCTGAATTTTAGGAGGACATATTTTCTTCAAGACGTTGTTGCTGTACAAGCAAAGGGTAGCCCATTTTGAATTAAAAATGTAGTTAGAAACTCTTCTTCCTTAAACAAGGGCCATATGGCAAGACATAATTACAATTTACTTTTCCTTTTTCCTTATTTTTTCTTGTTACTGCTCTGAAGCTATCTATAAAACCATGCATGGCTGAATATGGCATACAGTGCAGTTTTCTGTAAATAATGTCAAATATTGAGACTATATTATTAAGTGCTTATAATTAGAACAACATTTCTTTGGAACTTTACATTGACGCTTACAAAATGAAGATGATGCACAAGCCAGCTTGGAAATAAAACTTGTAATTTTCCTGTGCACTGGGATAGTCATGTAAAAGTCAGGTGTCTGCACAACAATATGTCAAGACACAATCTACTGATAGCATTGATATTAATTTTCCTTCATTTTTTTCTCTATAAAGTATTAGATTTTTTAATGAGATTATTATTGTAATTTACCTGAGTTGTTGCTGTTGTTATGCATTATGTTTTCATCAAAATTGCAAGAATAACATCTTTATTTCAGAGAAGGTTTGTTATATGTGCAGTGTTTGACAGTCACTCAGTCTTCCTCTATAACCACTCTGCAAATTGTAGAAAATTACACTGGATGAAAAGCCATGAATTGCTGATACCACGTGTGTGTGTGTGCGTGCACGCATGCGAGCGCGCACACATATGGCTATTTTGCAAAGGATATAAAAATTATAAAAGAGAAAAGAAAAAAAAAAATACACTGTATAAAACACAACATCCAGATCTGAGAACTGAAAGAAACTATAAGCCAGATGATAAAGTTGGAAATCCTCCCTGCACTTTAAATGAGAGGTAGAAAATGATGGAAGTTGAAAGCATGGCTAAAAGAGTAAGCAATGATTTGGTGACACCCTGCAGTGGTTGCCACAGGGATGGTGCACTGTGTGGTCTGAGACCTTCTGTCTCAGCAAAACTTCAGTCTCAGCAGGGCCACATCACTGGGCTTTGGGCTCTGCAATGAGCCTGATGGAGAGAGATTCCCAGAACTAGCACCCTTAGAAGCTAGCTCAAGGTGTTATGCATATGGAAAACAGAGGCAGCAGGAGTTTTATAGCTGGGTAAAGAACACATATTTGATTATTTGTCTAGGTGCAGGTATAAGAAGTCTAGGTCAATGACACCCAACCTTCTGTCAAGGTAAGGTGTGTGACTGCTCACTGAAGAATTTGAGGGTCTCATGCTGCATGTCCTTCCTGTCTCTAGACCAGGTTCATAGATATACAGTCAGTTTCCATCATTCTTGTTGAATCCTTAAGCAGTATGCTTGCCTAGTACACGTAGGGACATCTGCATCATAACTATACCATGAACGCATGCATGTTTTTATGTCCTAGGGAGCAATTGTGATATCCCCAGGAAAGGGACTCAATAGGTACAAAACAGATTACATTTTCCAAACATGGTATGTAGACCCTGAACAGTTTTTTAAAGCCCATTTCTATACTAAAAAACATACAAACTAACAAAATTAACAACAAAACCAAACTAACAAAAAAAACTTTAGATAGGGCTGCTATTACTGAAACATGGTCAGATGAGTCACACTGCTACAGTGTTAATATCAATTAGTTCTGTGAAGACGGAGTAATGATTGTACTAATTTACAGTTTATAAATAAGTTTGTGCTTCCTGAAGTATTCTTCACCTCTTAAAAAATTCATCCTTCTCAAAGAGTATGTTGACTGGGAGTACCTCTCTTTTACTCCTTGTCATTGCGTGTGTATTAATGTGATATTTGCTGCTCCCCAGAAGGATGAAGCTAAATGCAGTAAGGTTTTATGAAATTCAATTAATGACTTTCTGATGTTATGTCTTACATTTTTAGACTGTAACTGAATAGTATCTATAGCTATTGTAGTAATAGAGCTACACGACTCTGTTGATTGTAACTTCAGAAAGTCCACCCACACTTCCGGGTCATAAACACTGTTACTCTCAGAGAGATGCAGGGCTTTAGTTGCAGTTACAGATTGTTCCTCAGATTATTCTCATTTCTGTTGTTGTCTGTGTGATGCTATATGATGATACAGGTGACATCATTTCACACTAGTACGAAAGCCAGTATGATGAATATGACTTCTAAGAAAACTGTCCGGTAATGTGGTGACCAGTGTGGTTGTAACTTGCAAGAACAACATTCATCCCTTTCCACCTAGCTGTGTGCTTAGTGAATGAGAAAACTGAAATTGTCCTCCTGACAAATGACAGATACAAAAGTGTGAATCTTAACTGCTGCTGCAATGGAAGCTTTGGTAAAGCACTTTATAATGAATGAGAAAGTAATGCTTAGAAGTGGTGTCACCTGTGGAGGAGAAATGAGTCCTGCTTAACCCTTAGCACGCAAATGCAGTGAGTGCTCCCAAAATATACGTTGCAGCCATAAACTTTAACCAACCCACAACATTAAGGAAGCTGAATCACCATGGTCCTGTGCTTAAGTAAATGTATTAACATGAAAATAGGTTCAAGTTCAATAGTAATGAGCTGAAGTAATGCAGCTATTTGTGGCAATAAATCTTACAACACAGTGTAGGCAGCATTTGGCAGGAAGTTTAAATGGATTGAGGAAAAGCTGAAGTGGTCTGATTAATTGGACTAAAGTCCTCTGTGGTGGGAGGAAGACCACACTGATAGACCTGATTGCAGGAAGGAAGGGTGAACTGATTAGGTTTATTAGAACACTAACTCATTGACTTGATGAATACAATTAAATTACATGATTACTCTACTAGATTTGTATTTGAACTGCATTAGGGTGCAGAAATCCTGAAATAAGCTCTCTGTCTCAGTAACAGAACAGTTGCTGCCCCAAAGAGTGAGTAAAAGATTAGTGTTTAACAATTCATGTAAAAAATTATATGAATCAAATGAAAGGGATGAACTAAGCTTCTTAATGTTTTTTACTTAAAGTAGCGTTTGTGAATGGTGGGGTTACTAAAGACTGAATGTGAAGTCATTAGGTGGTTCAAGTATGAAATATTTGAACATGTTGAAATTTGGGACTTAAGTGGTGTAATTCTGATGTATAAATAAATAGTTTTGGTCCAAAGAAAAACTAGGAAGACCTACAAAATCTCTAAATAAATATGTGTTTTCACCAACTAAAAAAATATTCTGAAGAAATGTATTCTATTTTGATAAAATCAAAATATTCAGTTCCTGGGTTGATTTTGCTTATTTAATAGGAAATGAATTATATAAATGAAGTTATAATTTTGCAATTAAAATTTCACTTATTTTTATTTTATGAGAATAAAACTAGAATACTGTGTATTTTTATCAAAATTACTACTAGTATTTGCAAAATATATTCTGTCACAACTGTTATATTTCCTCAGGAGGTTCTGCTGTTTAGAGAATTTTATCTTACAGCAGGAAAAGTGACTTGCTCTAATACTTTAATCTACTATTATATACAGAGCATATTTAGAATTAACGTCTCCTGTCTGATTTTTGTGTTTACCTTCACATCTCATAATTTTGAGGCATTAATATTTTATAGTGTAAGTATTTTTAAATTACAGTTGTAGTCATTATAAGAATGCTAATTATTCTCTGGTTTTTGTTACTAGGGAATTCATTGTTGATATAATGTCCTATATTGACATCAATGAAAACAATAAAACTTTATTTTCAGATTTTCAAACATTTCTCTTTTGTCTAGTTAATGCACTTAATTTCTAACCTGGGCAAATTACTTTTCCAGTGCCAGTGTTTTGAATTTTGTGGTCAAATCAATTTGGATACTTGTTTTGAGGAAACTGAAGTCTCTGAAATCAAGCGGGGTGGAATGCAGCATTCACCCCTGAGGAATCAGGCTTGCAAGAGCACTGCTTTGCATCTTTTCCAGATCAGCAGCAAAGAAAACTGTGCTTGTTAACTCCCTTCCTAGTGGGTGAATGCTAGACTACAAGTAGCGAGAGGTTTTCCTTGGTTCTGATCTGAGAAAGATGCAGAACAATGGTCTGACATTTAAAGACTTAATTTACTATTAGCAGTGGCATAAATGATTAAGTCCTCTACAACAGGGAGAACTTAAAAATTCAGGGTTTTTTTCCCCACAAAATTATACTTTGCTGTTCCTTTCCGTGCATGACTGACCTTAATCTGTGTAACTTCAAAAACTAAAGCTGAAGCTCAACAGCAAGCAGATGCTTGGCATTTCCAGCAGTGTGTAACCCGCAGAAGTTCAATACAATTTCAGAATTGTTATGCTGCAAAACATGCCTATCAGCTCAGCTGACCTTTAAGCTTCACTTCATGTTCACTTTAGGATTAATTATTCCATTTCTTGAACCATGTTCTGTACTGAGGATGTGTGAGAGATGGTACCTGTTTTACTTGCCACATCCTGTCAAACTACCTACATTGGTATGGAGAACAGAAAACATAATACTTCCTTATGTTTGTTGTAGTCAGAAAAATAAACTATAGGCTTTCATTAAATGTCACTACTGAAGCACAGTTAACAGTTTACTTATTAGTTTTCACGGAGAATTATGAAATTATTCCCTAAAAATGTCTCTGTAGTAATACCTGTATTCAAATGCAAAACAAATTGCAAGCAAAGACATTGTAATGTCAACGATATCACAGAATTTGACACTTCTCATAAAGCTTTAGAAAATAAGGATCTGTTAAAAGAAGTTATTTAATCAAGCAAAGTTTTCAAACTTCAAACAATAATGGTAAAATGACACAACAAAGAAAAAAGTTATTGTAGCATTTATGCTACCATTTTTTATTATTATTTGTAAACAATAACTATACCTGAGTTAATATCCAAAATATTAAAGAAATAGTTTCTGTCCAAAATCAGAGTGGCATGGTAAAACACGAATAGAAGATTGTATATTCTTCTAAGACTAGCAATACTGCATTATCTGTTGTACTTGAACAGACAATTTATGCTTGCATGCAGGTTCTTCCTCAAAAAAAGAAGCCTATTTTAAGTTTTGGTTCAGGGCAAAAGGTGGAATGATGTCTAGTCTAAGACTAATGTTTCCCTGTGTGGATCTGCCAAACTAAGGCTTTGTCTGTTCAGCAGGAGCAGTTGAGCTTGGCAAGTGACACTTTCTTAGCCCTCTTCCCCACATCAAACAGTCTAGATTCTGCTTTGAATTTTCCAAAATTCAAGAGCCTCACAGCCATATTTTAATCTTTTATAGCAAGATGTCTCAGTTGAAGAGTCCTGCAGCGTGCCCTCAACTTGGTTGATGTTCAGCAATCAATACTGTGAGTATCATCAGGAATCTAATCAGTGCAGGTTTTTCTCTCTTCTTTTTCCGGAGATAAAGAAATAATCTGGTCTTTTCTCCTGATAATATTTTTCTTCAAGTGAATGGATAACAATTAAAACAGTTATTAGACATGTAAGTATTTGGCTTTCCTTTAAAAGATGGAAAGATGCTTCAGCAATGAATGACCTCATTTAACATCAAAAGCAATAGCGAAAGTACAGAAGTGCAACTTGCTCACAGAAAAGCTCTGACTGCTCTTATCCTTATGTAGGATTTAAACTGAAAAAATGTTTTGATTTTTTTCTTTTCCTGTATTGTTCTTCACTGACAACTGATTATTTTGTTCCAGTCTTGCAATTGTTCATTTCTATTACCAGAAAAACAAGGCACATGGTAGACACATTTATGTAATATTTCCCATGAATGTGTAACTCAGTAATTTAGCATAGCTGAATAATCTTAGGAAGGATGAAAGAAAAAAAACCCAACAATCTATCAATGAGTATAATCTCTTTCTCTTCATTTTAACTTCATTATTTTTCTCCAAGCTATCTGTTCAGTCCTTCTGTTGCATTGCTATTTAGATAAATAAAACCAACAGAACAAGAAAAAGTGTGTGCAAATACTAGAATATCTTAGAACTTTATAAAGAGGGGACCATAAACCTTGCAATATCTTTATCTGAACTTGAACAACTTGAAAAAAATATAAATAATTACCTGCTGACCTTAAAGTTCTTAGAATAAGAATAGAGGGGTAACTATGAGTGAAACACTTTTAAATGTATATAGATTTTGGCAAATGGGCACATGCTGTCTGCTGACAGCCTCACAAAGTGAGTTTTGCCATCAGTTTGAAGGATTTAAACAGCTGAACTGGTGCTGTGGACAAAGTATTGAGTGTCCTACAGGCAAACCTCTAAAGACAAATCTCCCTTTTGAGATGCCATGTCTTGTTTAAATATAAAAAATATTTTTTAAAATAAAACTTTATAGGTATGTGTCATGGTTTAGCCCCAGCCCCAGCTAGCAACTAAGCACCATGCAGCCGCTCGCTCACTCCCCCTGTCCAGGTGGTTGTGTTTTTTCCTTCCAAAAATCTGAAAATGTAGATGTGGAGGAGAAAGATAAGGCAAACAAAAGAAAGAGCTGAAAATTATTTACTATTTTAAAAAGTGGAAAAAAATATTTTAAAATTAGAGATCTCTTTTAGCCCCCAAGGAGGTTTCACTTTGAATCAGTATGGAGCACTTACTTCTGCCTAGGGCTAAGTTACTTTCATTCATTCAGCAAAATAAGTTTATCCATCAGCCCCTTCCCTCCCACACACTGCTGTTTTACACAAAATTCACGGACTTTCAGTGAAAAATAAACAGGAGAAAGAGATACTACACTCAGGAAAACTACCAGAAAAGAATTCATCACTGCTGGTTGATGAATGCCAGGGTAAGAGGAATAGGATTTTCCCAGGGTGTAGAAGACCTGTTTTTTTAACCTTTCATTTGCCTAAAGAAATTCAAAGATCTTCATCTTCTAATGGAATATTCTGCATATTCTGAATAGACTCTCCAGTACTTTTGGCTTAAACTCTTCTACTTTATATAAGTATATTCACATATTTTGGGTGTACAGATTGTTACCAAATACAAGAAATTTTGCAATTTCTGCTTAATTATCTGATTTTTATGAATGTTATGAAAAACGTATGCATTAAACAGATTTGATTTGTACTCAGAAAGCTTCTAGTACAATTGCTACATGATTCTATACTGAACAGGTTGAAATCCAAGTATAATTTACAAAAATCAATGGATGCTCTGTAGACAAAAACTATAAAGTGCTGAATTCAGTCATGTCTGCAAAGATTACAGTAACATATCATACATGCTGGTGATATTGTGAAATGTTTATTGTATACTTTGAAAGATTTATATTCCTCCTTGAGCCCTAGGGAAGTACTGTTTCCTGGACTGGGTGACATAGGTCATTGACAGTGGTAAACTGAAGGGTTTTCATTGCAGAATGAGTTACAGATTTTTTTCACTCCCTTTCTTCTTGCTTTTCAAAGTCCTTGATAAACTGAGGGAGAAGAAACCTGACATAGGCTCATTATGTTTATAATTATGTGTATATTAAAAAAAACACACTATGTAATAAAAGAGGCGCTATAGGTAACATTTGTAAAACAAAGTGTTTTTCAACAAAACAATTTTTAAAATATTTGCTTTTCTCACCTAAATGGTGAAGATTTTAACACAGCCTTCCAATTCTGTTGTTAGCATCATAGAATCATAGAATAGAATCATAGAATACTTTGGGTTGGAAGGGACCTTTAGAGATCATCCAGCCCAAACCCCCTGCAGTGAGCACAGACATCTCCAACTAGATCAGGTTGCTCAGAGCCCCATCCAAACTGACCTTGAATGTTGCCAGGGATGGGGCCTCTACCACCTCTCTGGGCAACCTGTTCCAGTGCTTCACCACCCTCATTGCAAAAAATTTCTTTCTTATGTCTAGTCTAAATCTATTCTTCTTTAGTTTAAATCCGTTATTCCTTGTCCTGTCACAACAGGCCTTGCTAAAAAGATTCTCCCCATCTTTCCTGTAGGCCCCCTTTAAGTACTGAAAGGCCACAATAAGGTCTCCCTGCAGCCTTTTCTTCTCCAGGCTGAACAACCCTCTCTCAGCCTATCCTCGTAGGAGAGGTGCTCCAGCCCTCAGATCATTTTTGTGGCCCTCCTCTGGACCTGCTCCAGCAGTTCCATATCCTTCTTGTGCTGAGGGCTCTAGAGCTGGACGCAGTACTCCAGGTGAGATCTCACCAGAGCAGAGTAGAGGGGCAGAATCACCTCCCTCGACCTGCTGGCCGCACTTCTTTTGATGCAGCCCAGGATTCCGTTGGCTTTCTGCGCTGCAAGCGCACATTGTTGGCTCATGTCCAGCTTTTCATCCACCAGTACCCCCAAGTCCTTGTCTGCAGGGCTGCTCTCAATGCCTTCATCCCCCAGCCTGTATTGATATTACCCCTTCCCAGGTGCAGGACGTTGCACTTGGCCTTGTTGAACCTCATGAGGTTCACACAGGCCCACCTCTCCAGCTTGTCCAGGTCCCTTTGGATGACATCTCATCCTTCTGGCATGTCAACCACACTACTCAGCTTTTTCGATCTGTTCATACAGATTAGTGAAGACACAGTATAGGTAACTGCATGCCAGACCTCACAGAACTGTTTCTAGAATGCAATTAAAAATACTTTCAAAAGAAGGTTAAATATTTTAATTTCAGAATATAACTGAAGAGTAGAAGACTCTGTGAAAGTCATGGTATGCTGTGAAATAATGTGTGTAGATTCATGAGAGTTACTGCACTGGAGGAAGATGGGTGGATGGGGACAGGGAAATAATTTATACTAGTATTTTCTAACCTTTATAAATCAGAGTTTGCATTTTCACATCTTCTGAACATGCCATGTGAACTTGGTAGAGCAGACAGTTTTCGGTTTCTAGCCAATGAAGACAATTTGTTCTCCAGCTGAATTGGTTTCCTGAGTTGTCATCCACTTGAGCTTTTCATTCCTTTTTCTGCAGTTAGTCTACAGAGCTATTCCAGTTGTTTCCAGTACTTCAGCTATGGCATCCATCAGGCACAAGGATACATTTCACACTTATGAAAAAATCCCAGCATGACATCCACTGAAAAATGTTATTAGCAAGAACTGTGTAGACTGGAAATAAAGAAGGTAGAGGGTGCTGGATCTGCTGAGTTTTCTTAATTAGAAAGCATATTGCATAGTGAGCAGAGTGACTTTATTTTCCTGTACCTTCTGATTTATAAACCACATCATTCTCTGGATTATTTAAATTTATGAAGAGAAAAGTAACATATTCTGAGTCAGTGTAATGCTGTGGTGCAAGTGTTTGGTATGGATCCCAGTAAGAAAGACAGTCAGACTCCGTGAAGTATTCATTAAAATTCCATTTGTTGGAAACAACTTAAGAAGAAAATAGGGAATAGGACAGATAATGTTAGATGTTGAGAACCCTGAGCTGTGCAGCATCGACAAACCTCTAGGCACAGCACAATGCACAGATCCTGACTGCTGAGAGGATCTCCAGTAATGTGGGCTTCAGAGCTTTTAGGGAAGATTCTTAGAAATAAACCACTCAATTCGTAATTTCTACTTTTGAGGAAAAGGATGTATATATGAAAACACACTGCTTTGCTTCAAGATAAGACAGTCATGCAGGTGCCTAGTGCAAGCCACCTACAGGTTCCCCCATTATAATTAGTCAGCTAATTTTATCCTGTAGCCAAGGGGTATGTTCCCAGCACAGGCCTGAACCTTTTCAGGTCAACATGTTGAGTGGATCACTACAACCTTAATGTACAATAGTTTTCATGACAGAACCACTACACCTAGCACTCAGACCTCTCCTCCTACTAGTCCAAACTCATTAGGATTCACATGTACAATATAGATTCCTTTGTAGCTGGTATTAGGCATCAAGTTTATCCAGCTTCCTCTTTCCCTTTCTCTATGTCTGGTTCTTCCCCTAAGCATCCCAATGCATATTCCCCCCACTCCCTAAAAAAGTCCCATAAATTTTACATAGTTGCTCTTTCCTCTGCATACCATACCCCATTAGGCAAAACCCCATTGTGTATTATTCTGGGGAGAGAGAGTTTCCTCCCTTGACTCCTCTCTGGGTTGGTGTCCGAGAAGGTAGAATGGGTGAATCCCTCTCCTTTGATAGCCTTAGGAATAACCAATTTTCAGTGCTCACTAAGGTTTCTCTAACCATCATTGGTCTTCTGTTCCTCAACAAGCCTTTTTGTTGAACGTGATTAGCCTTTAGTCAGGCGACAAAGATGACTATAGAAACGTCATACTCAGTTGTGCTACTCTGTGTGAGAAAACTAGTAGATTACATCTGAGACACCTACTGTCAGCTGCATTCTCCATAAACTAACTTTCAACTTCTCCATTTTAGGGAGGAGATGTGATTTATAATATTCACAATAGGTCCCTCTCCTTTGAAGGAAATAAATTCTTTGTTAACATCAGAGAAAATTACTTCACCTAAGAACTTCGTAAGTTTTTATAGGAGATGGTAGACTTACAAAGATGAAGATAAGGTTTTTAAGACTTAAAACCAACAAAGGTAGTGAGGCAACTACCTTCTAAATCCATTACTGACATTTCTTCCCTGTCTCATTTCCATTCCCTCTCCTCTACAGGTTACATTTGGCTGTGGGAAGGTATTTTAGACATCTTCCACATCTTTTTTCAAACAACTTGGCTATTGTGATAGCTTTGGCTTCAAACTTTTGACCTTTGGACATGTATCAAGATGTCCTTTTATAATTTTGTTTTATTATCTTGTTACACTTCTAATGCCAAATCTACATTACCAGACAGTTATGCTGAATATAACTTAAAGCTTTGACAAATTGGTTCTTCTAATGTTCCAAATAAGGACATACTTTGTTGCTCTATGATTTGTATGCATGAACTACTTTTAAGCAGTTTACAAGCATTAACACATAAGCAATTAGCATTTAAAGGTCAGTACTTAATGTTTCTTTACCTGTCATAGTAAATTTTAATAGCCTACATGTGACATATTAATCTCATTATGAATAGCATTACCATCTACAGAAGTTTTCATTGGTGAAAGAGATGTTATAGAAATCCCATTTAGATTGAAATCAGCTATAATGTAGGTTTTTCCTCTTCAACAGTCTCTGGAAAGATGCTGAAGGAGCATTTCACCTTATTTTTTACTGTGAAAATGTTGTTTTACTTCCTGACCAGAACAAAACCATTTGTCCAAATTGAGGCCTGCCCAGGTAAAGCACAATCATCACAGTACATCTACTAAATCATTGTGGTGGGACATATTTTGCTGTTATTTACACTCGCATATTTTCACTGTGAAATGAGTGGACCTCAGAGAGACTGAAGAAGGATCAAGTCAGGCATTTTAATATTCAGACACTAGGCTGTGTTAATTAACTGGTGGATTCTCAAAGTCTCCACACAGTAATTCAGAAATTTGCTGCCAATATCTGGAATTAATCTATTTTTGTTCATTTTCTTTGGGACAATTTTCTTTGCTTGTTTCCACCTCACTTTCTGATAGTGAAAGATTCTGCCAGTTCCTGGCAAAATCTCAAGAAAAACAACTTTGTAGAATCTTCTCCCTTACCAACTACCTGCTCAAAGCACTTTATGCATTCTGACTAATTTTCCTGGGATATGACTTCCTACAGACAAATGTCTAGATCTCCTGTATTAGCTTCTCTTCAAGGTGTTTCTGGTCATTTTATCTATGAGGATGCAATATCACATAGCAAATTTATGACATATCTATACCATGACAAATACCAGTGGGCAGAGGTTCCTATTTAGTTTTCCTTTACCAACAGGCTAGGATGTTCAGTTAATTGAGTATCCTACCCAGCAGATGCATTGTGTACCAAACCTAGCTAACATTGTAGCTCTGTACTTCTACCACACTGATGTAATGTTCAGGGGCTGAGTTGCAATAATAATCAGAAAGAAGCTAAGTTTCTGATATTAAATCATTTCAGTTCTATAAGATGGATGCACCTCATTAAGGCCGTTGTGGACCTACCCACTTAATATGCGTTTCTGCTGTAGGTAAGAGTACTCAGAGACCACCACATGCAGGAAAAAAACCATGGGATTTCTCTTCAAGTGTGTTTGTTTCTTTCGGTGTCTGGTATACTTGGGCCCATGATTGTGGAGAGCCCTCAGCTATGGCTCAAAGTCTGCAAGAATGACTTTCTGTTGACACTGTAATGTGTCACTGTAATGCCACATTGCTCCCCAAGCTGTCCCCTATATTTTCTGAATTTACTTTGAAGTAAGCTTCTGCTTTTCACAATTTCTATTAGCAACAAAATCTGACCGAGTGATCCCAGTGCCATATTTCAACCCACAGTGCATGCTTTTCTCATCAAACTCATAGCTCCAGGCATTTAAAAAGTCTTGTCAAACAGGTTTGTTGTTGTTATATTAGCAAGAGTCGAGTAAGGACCACTAAGATCTTGATAAAAATGGACATTTGCTACTGTCTGTGTGAAAAACTTACTTCTTTCACATTCATTGCAGCTTCACAGTGAGAACTCCCACTTTAATATTTCTGCATCCTATCTTCAAATGTGTGAATCTTTCTGGGGTTTCTTTCACTATTCCTCATCATCACTAGGCTTGAACAACAGTAACTTGGCAGGACAGATAGTTTTTGGCTTTCCATCTAACTTCAGAGAAAGACAGCTTGGCAAGCTATGTTCTAATATGGGCAAACTTGCAAATAAAAACAGAAACTTAAAAAAAATAGATCTTTTATACCACAAGAGAACATTTCCTCCTGAATGAAACTTGTCAAGGTCTGGAAAGAAATGCTGCCTGTAAATGAACTTGAATGTCAGAATGATGAAGTTTCTTGTAACATTCCTCCTACGGTCAGAAAATACACTTTATCTCAATAGTTTCTTGATTATATTAATGCTAGCTACTATGTATGACCAGTTGTTATATATTAGCTGGTATTGAAGTCAACGAAGCTTTACAGTGATTGAAGGTCTGCTCTTTTTGTTAAAAAATAAATAATAAACAAAAACAAGTCCCCAAAACTATATGCAATTATTACAGTGTATTTTATCTTGCACAGGGATTCTCCAGTCTCGTCTCTTTAGAGTCATTACACTTTATTATTGTTATTTCTCATTTTAATCACTTTCCTTGTTTCCATTTCTGTTTAACTGCAAATTGTTTTCCAAAGAGCTTTCCTCTGAGGACTCTACTATTGGTTTTGGCTGTACTGAAAAAAAAGGATTAAACTTTAATTCATTCCCAATTACAGCAGAACAAAGAATATGAACCAGTAGTAACCTATAAAGTTCTCTAGAGGTGTATGAGAAATTGAAAGGCTATATCGTTACTTATGCTGCTTGATAAAAACAAAATAAAAATAAGTAAAAATTCAATGCAATAATACCACTTCTTAGTATACAACTAGAATAGGAAAAAAATGTTCACTTTCATTGTTTTAAATAGAAACATTTAGTGATTTTAGATCATATTTAACATTCATGTTCCCAAGGTAACCTAAAATCTCTAGCTGTGTATTGACACAGCTAAGGATTTATCCATCTGTCCTCTGCATATATAGCTCATCTATCACTTATCTTTTATGTCTTATATCTCTTATATCTTATGTCTCTCCTTGCAGATATACCTTATATCTGCCTTACTAAAGTCATATATATTTTATATATATATCTTATATCTGTCCTTGTTAAAATAGAGGAAAGACACGGTGACAGATGCAGGGCTGTTCTTTGATTATGTGGTGACTCCATTCCCCACCAAACTAGAATCATAGAATCATAGAATCATCTAGGTTGGAAAAGACCTTTAAGATCATCCAGTCCAACCATTAACCTACACTACCAAGCCCACTCTAGACTAATCAAGGGTAGACCAGACTAAACCATATCCCGAAGTGCCACATCTACCCGTTTTTTAAACGCCTCCAGGGATGGGGACTCCACCACCTCTCTGGGCAGCCTGTTCCAATGCCTGACCACCCTTTCCGTAAAGAAATTTTTCCTAATTTCCAGTCTAAACCTCCCCTGGCGCAGCTTAAGCCCATTTCCTCTTGTCCTATCGCTAGCTACTTGGGAGAAGAGACCAACACCCACCTCACCACAACCTCCTTTCAGGTAGTTGTAGAGAGCGATAAGGTCTCCCCTCAGCCTCCTCTTTTCCAGGCTAAACAACCCCAGTTCCCTCAGCCGCTCCTCATAAGGCCTGTGCTCCAGACCCTTCACCAGCTTCGTTGCCCGCCTCTGAACACGCTCCAGCACCTCAATGTCTTTCTTGTAGTGAGGGGCCCAAAACTGGACACAGTATTCCAGGTGCGGCCTCACCAGCGCCGAGTACAGGGGGACAATCACCTTCCTGCTCCTGCTGGCCACACTATTCCTGATACAAGCCAGGATGCTGTTGGCCTTCTTGGCCACCTGGGCACACTGCTGGCTCATGTTCAGCCGGCTATCTACTAACACCCCCAGGTCCTTTTCGGCCAGGCAGCTTTCCAGCCACTCCTCCCCAAGCCTGTAGCGTTGCATGGGGTTGTTGTGACCGAAGTGCAGGACCCGGCACTTGGCCTTGTTGAGCCTCATACAGTTGGCCACGGCCCATCGATCCAGTCTGTCCAGGTCCCTCTGCAGGGCCATCCTACCCTCGAGCAGATCGACACTCCCACCCAATTTGGTGTCGTCTGCAAACTTACTGAGGGTGCACTCGATCCCCTCATCCTGATCATTGATAAAGATATTGAACAGGACTGGCCCTAAAACAGAGCCCTGGGGAACACCGCTCGTGACCGGCCGCCAACTGGACTTAACACCATTTATCACTACTCTCTGGGCTCGGCCACCCAACCAGTTCTTTACCCAGCGAAGAGTATGCCTGTCTAAGCCGTGAGCTGCCAGCTTCCCGAGGAGGATATTATGCGAGACGGTGTCAAAAGCTTTGCTAAAGTCGAGGTAGATGACATCCACAGCCCTTCCATCATCTACCAGCCAGGTCACCAGGTCATAGAAGGAGATCAGGTTGGTCAAGCAGGACCTGCCTTTTGTGAACCCATGCTGGCTGGGCCTGATCCCCTGGTTGACCTGTACTTGCCTGTGGAGTTCGCTCAAGATGAACCTCTCCATAATCTTCCCCGGCACCGAGGTCAGGCTGACAGGCCTGTAGTTCCCCGGGTCCTCCTTCCGGCCCTTCTTGTAGATGGGCGTCACATTGGCAAGCCTCCAGTCATCAGGGACCTCCCCTGTTAACCAGGACTGTTGATAGATGATGGAAAGTGGCTTGGCAAGCCACTTGGCACTACTAAGTGCTTTTCTAATTTAGAATTGTAAAGAGTAAAAACCCAATACTCACTGCAAATGGAATGATTAATCAGAGTAATTTACCATGACAACACTCTTGTTTGATTCCTAGTCTATGTTAAACATGGGAAGGGAAGCTCCAACAGACCCACAGATTTTTCAAAGTTTTAATGACTCAGTTCTGGTATGATAAACTTTCAGCAGACTCCATTTTGCAAGAACTATAAAAGCTCACTCCTTGGCCTGTGCAGGTTATGCAGCCTTCCAGGATCATTATTGGCAGAAAATCTGTCACCCTTCTCATTTATAAACAAAGCTAATTGGAGAAATGACAATTCCAGAGAGCAGCCAATTTGGATGTCAGGGAATTTATTTTAATCCTCCAACCCCAAAGTCAGATATTTTTCATGAAAGCACATTATTATAATCTCAACAAGAGCTTTGTCATGTTATTGTATGCTCAACAAGAACATTGTAGCAGTTTTTTACTCCAGATCTTTTGAAAAGATGGACTTGAATTTCTGTCTCCCTATATGATACAAAAATCATCCTCATTACTTGCTAGGAAATAAAAACAAGAACCAGGTGTACTAGGTAAGTCATTTAGCTCATTCTATGACCAGACAAAGGTCAGCAGCATATTCTAAGGAAGAGTAAAACAGCAGAGAAGTACCCAGTGCTACTTCCCTCATATTCACTGCTGTCTTCTACTAGTCTGTACTTTTAACAGAGGTGGTGTCTTAGTAGACTTTTGCCATGAGCTTTTGAAAACATGCAAATTCCTATTACTCAAAATGTACTATGCTAATGAATTTAACAGCTTAAATATGCACTGCAGAAAAAAAAAATTGTTCTTTTTAGTTTCATTTTACATTCATTTCAGTTGCACCACTTTTGCGAGGAAGACTCTTTTGAGTCTTTCTTGTAAGCTATCCCTGTAAACTGGAACAAAATTTCATATTATAAAATATTTCTCAACTATTTTAGAATTTTTTTTTTATATTTTTCAGTGAAAAAAGAACCTGAGAGCAGAAGATTTTCTGAGTAATAAGGTCAAAGAAAAAAGAAATATATAAATTTTACCTGTACTTTTTACACTCAAAAAACCTGAAATATTACTTATTTCAGTTTTCCTCATAATGAGTGTAGAAATGCAGAAAAGCATTCTTCATGCTATAAATATTTAAGTCAATTAAATGTCTTCATTTTATAGAAAAAACATGTTGGCTAATATAAACAACATTTTCAACATTAAGAACAATGTTAGTTCTTTAATGAATCTTTTTTAACAGTTTCTGATGAGTTATTATCAAAATGGCTTAATTTAGTCCAAATAGCTTTCATTCAAGCTATGTTATTATTTCCCTAGTTGTCCATTTTATGCTTTCTTCTTAATAGCAAGTACCCCAGGCCTAATGTATATTTCCACTTAACCCTCTTCTATAACATATACCACCATGTTACCTGTCTTTAAATGTCATGGAGTAAAAATTACAGCATGTAAGTGGGTATATTTGCAGGCTACCAGGAGAGAAGGGTGTTTGTGGTTCTTTGATTTTGTTTCACAAATTAATTTATTTAACTTGAAAATAAGGGGAAAAGGATAAATGTGCAACACCTAGGGATAATTTTTTTTTTTTACTTACATTAGGGATAGTCTTTTGTTCTCCCCAGAAACATGCTAGATATTAAGTACAAAATTCCTACTCACAGCTGAGTGACATCAGAGAATAAACACTTATTGATTTCAGTGATTTTCAAGGTGTTTTGACTCTCAGGGGATGCAGAATGGCTATGGGCCAGTTGTCTACTTGGCCTTCACTTGAGCTTTGGCAGGCGCTGTTGAGTGGTAAGTCAAGATTTACAGATGACTCAGAGAAAAAAGGAAAGAAACCTCCCTGCAGAACCAGTTGGTCCTTCTAGCACTGCTCCTTCCTCCCTAAACTTCATCCCACCTCCACACTGTTCCTCTGCCCCTTCTCATACTTGTCCACAACTTCTATCCATAAGAGGTTTGCGTCCTCTGCTGAGAAGCCTGAATGAGTTCTCAATCATGTTCTTAACAGAGGGTTGAAAGCTCCATGCTTTAATTATTTTCAGATTCTCTTTGAGCAAAATAGTGCAGTAATAGCAAAATGTTATTGTAATTACAGAACTTTACAAAGAAAATGGCTACTCTGCATGGTAGCTCCCCTCTCTTTGTACTTCAATAAACAGATTTTAAAGAGATCTTCTCTAGTGAATTTCAATGACTATACCATTTGCAACACTTTTAAATCTTCATTTTAGGAATCACAGGCTTAAGCTGCAGGACAGGATACGGTCCAGTGAAACACAGGATAAGCTAGGGTAAAAAACTGTTGGTTTTCTGCTGCTTCTCATAATTGCCTATGCTCATGTTTTTAGCCCACTATAAATGCAATAAACATATCAATACTCTTAATGGTCTCCTCTTGTCTAAAGATTGCCTATATTATTTAATGCTTATGGGTTACATTTGTTTGCATTTTGGCCCTTTACCTTTTAACATGATGGCTTTTGTCATCTGATTATTGAGTTCAATGACAGACATTTACTTGGTTAAACATAGCAGAAGAAAAAAATTGTGGGATCTAACATCAAGAAGGAGACAATGTTAGGTGTTACATTTGTTGAATTATAATCTAAAAACCCAATGATGAAGAAAATGGATAATTAAAATGAAGTAATTCTTCCAACATCTTTTAGTTGATCTGTGAAATTCTCTGTAGCTGGAGGTCAAAGAGTCAAATGATATAGCTGAATTTCTAAAATGGCTGGATAATTTTATGATTTGGTGCATAACTTGGGTAGTTAATACCATTGGCTTTATAGAATTAACTGAATCAGGAAAGAATTTTTATCTCCACCTTGGTACTGCACAATCAGCCAACTGTATTATGAAGTTTATGGCTGAAGACAGCCATAATCTCCCCTTAGCCAATCTCTTTTTAAGATCAAACAAACCAAGTTCTCCTGGCCTTGTCTTGTATCTCCTGTGCTCCAGCCTCCTGAGCATCTTGGCCCTCCACTGGGCTCTCTCCAGTATTTCCATGGTTTTCTTGTTCTAGGGAGCCCCAAACTAGACACAGCACTCCAGATTTGGTCTTACAAGTGATGAATAGAGGGGGATAATCACTCCTCTCAACCTGTTGGCTACAGCCTTGCAAATACAGCCAGGTGTACAGTTGGCACATGTCTCAACACATTTGTCCTGGTTTCAGCTGGGATAGAGTTAATTTTCTTCCTAGTAGCTGGCATAGTGCTGTGGTTTGGATTTAGTAGGAGAAGAATGTTGATAACACACTGATGTTTTTGGTTGTTGCTAAGTACTGCTTATGCTAGTCAAGGACTTTTCAGCTTCCCATGCTCTGCCAGGTGCACAAGAAACTGGGAGGGGGCACAGCTAAATAGTTGATCCAAACTGACCAAAGGGCTATTTCATACCATATGACGTCATGCTCAGTATATAAACTGGGGGGTAGTTGGTCGGGGAGTGGCAATCGCTGCTTCGGGAACTGTCTGGGTATCAGTTGGTGGGTGGTGAACAATTGCATTGTGCATCACTTGTTTTGTATATTATTATTATTATCATCATTATTATATTGTTATTATTATCATTACTACCTTACTTTATTTCAATTATTAAACTGTTCTTATGTCAACCGAGGAGTGTTTCTCACTCTTACTCCTCCGATTGTCTCCCCCATTCCATCAGGGTAGGGGGAGTGAGCGAGCGGCTGCATGGTGCTTAGTTGCTGGCTGGGGCTAAACCACAACAACATTCTCCACCAGGGTCCCCAGTTCCGGCATCTCAAAGGTGACTTCCAGCTGTTCAGTGCCTGGCCTGCATCGCAAGACAGCTCTGCTGTTGTTGAACCTCGTGAGGTTGTGGTCACACTGTTCAGGTCTCTTGTACCCTGTTGAGCAATCCTGCCCCAGCACTTATCAGTCACTCACCCTGCTCTGCAAACTTTTGGTTGGTGCATTTCATTCCATTGTCCTGGTCATTAATAAAGACATTAAACAACACATGCAAGGTCTGAGCTTTGGCTTTACAGAATCCACTCCAGCATGGGATCTTCTGAAGCAGATAGCTGAACAAATGAAGACCCTAAAAGGCAGCCAAAAATCATTTAAAAAAGTAATAATTTCAAGTATTGGCAAAAAAAGTATTATATGTGGGATATATGAAAGATCTATATATGCACAACTGAGAAAGCAGAAGGAAGTATCTAATCAGGGATCTCACAGTTATGGTTTTTAATATGTTATAGTGTACATAATGTCCCTCAGTGAATGTCAGAGTGTTTTTAATGGGACTTCTAGGGCAGAATCCAGTCTCAAATGCATACCTTTGCAAACATCTCCTTTTTTGAGGTAAGGAAAGAATGCCATACAATAATAACAAAATGCATAAAATGTAAAACAACTTTTCTTGCTGGAAAGTCAATTTTCAATGACATAATGTAAAAATTAGTGGGTCTGAATTTGATATTTTCCTTATGGACTAATAAATTCATTGACAGTGAATAGTTGCGTCGTCATTAGACAGCTGCATAATAATCAGCCAAATATTATGATTTATTGTAAAGCATATTTTTGTCTGTGCATAAAAAGCAATGCTTCTTTTTAAGCCAGTGAGCCAATGTTACGAAAAGCACATTGTGAGTGCTGTGTTTCTGTGAAATCTTTCCAACACCAGTGAAGGTCCAGGAATCTCAGCTGCAGGCTAGGGCACAGAATTGATCATATTTTTTACTTTTATTGACCTAGGAACATAGGAATTGCCGTAACATGCTACAGGAAAGGTTTGCCTAGCCCAGTGTTTCTTAGCTGTCAATGAATAAGGTAAGGAGAAACCTACAGTGACATAAAACATGAGAATATTTTGAGGAAGACTATTTTTTTCTCCCAGACAGTTAAATGAGTCCTTTATATTCCCAGATATAATACTTGATTTCGTAATTTTTAATCTAGATGTGCTTGTAAACTGTATTCTTTTTCTTGCTATAAATTCCGTATCTTCTCAAGAATTTTTCTTTATTTACATAGTAAAAGAAGTTACCAATTAATTGCAAATAATTTATTTTAACTATTTGAAATTTATTGCTCTATAACACCTTTGTTACCAAATTGCTTTAGTCTCTTTAATTTACCTTTTCTTCTTCTCCTCAGGTTATATAGCTACAAAACCCAGTACCATAACTCTCCATATTAAGGCAGTGCATTGCTTCTCTGAAGAAGCCCATTGATGATAGCGGGATTCCTCTTATTAAATTGCCTGTTAGAGTAGCTGTGGAAGTAATTACAGCTGGAGCATCTTCATTCCTCTTATGAGCCTTTCCAAGGCTGTAATTATTTTCTCTCTTTGGACATTCTCTGTAACATCCTGCTTTAATTACAGTAGCTAAACTAGATGCACTATTCAAGAAAATGTGTATTCTGGTTTCAGTTCATCTAAGTGTTGGGTCTGTATTTTTTTGCCCGTTATTAGAAACTGAGTAGACATTTCTCAGGGCAAGCAGTGTTTCCTACTAATCAGGTGTGTAAGTGAAAAAAGAAGGAGGAAGGGAAAAGTCAATATTAAGGAAAAGTGGGTGACCAAAGCAAGGTATATTGTATGTTGGTGTAGGTCAGTGCAGTTCTTGGTGGAATGATATAAACATCACAGAGTTACAGCTGTATTCCCTGTATTTTTCATGAACTTTTTAGCTCACTGGAGAAGCCAACAGAAAAATCTCATTACAGAAAATTACTTCTTCAGGCCTTAAGTCTGAGTAGCACTGAGACAGTAGCTAAAGAATAAAAGTTGCATGTTTGTAGTATGTTACTTCTAAATCCTTAAGTTCTGGACTGGCCCACAGTCTAAAGGATTACAGTCTAAGGAGTAATGGACTCAGACTTTATAAATGCTGGCAGATTTTCATTTCCACATCAAGCTTTCCTATCTTTGCTTCATACTGTAGAGCAAATATGTGCCATGAATACAAAGATCAAACATTTTTTTCCTAGTAATGATTTTGGATATCTTTTACTTGAGGAAGATTAATAAAATACTTCTTGGACTTTTTTTCTGAACTGAGATTTAGTGGAATGATTTACGTATCTCAGTCAGAGATACATGGATTTAAAAACTGCCTTGAACATTTAGCCATTGCTATTCTTGTCACTGAAGTTCCTTTTTTTCCTTTGTTTTACAGAGAAAATGATTGTATAGCAATTAACATCATACAATTTAATTAATTGGTTATTCTCACCCAAAATCAAGTCCCCTCGAAGTACACATCAGACTTCCCCATCCTGCCGCATTACACACCAAGTGCACGCAGGTCTTTGAGCAAAAGCAATTCCATGAATGGGTTTGCCTTTGTCCATTTTTCCATATTTCTGAAAGTATTCAGAAATAACCCAGACTGTCTTTCCCAGCATGTATTTTACATGCACAACAGGGACTTTATCCCCTTCTGCAGTACGTAAAAGTTTTGATTGGGCAGGGCCTGCTCAATTGGCAGATCACCTAGCGTTGACTAACCAGATGGCTTTTGCTAAATGTGTATCCTGATGTTTGAAAATCACAGCACCCATTGCTCTCAGTGTAGTATTTAACAGGCCATTGTATTGTTCGATTTTCCCAGAGGCTGGTGCATGATAAGGAATATGATATACCCACTCAATGTCATGCGCTTTGGCCCAGGTTTCTATGAGGTTGTTTCGGAAATGAGTCCCATTGCCTGACTTGATTCTTTCTGGGGTGCCATGTTATCATAAGACTTGCTTTTCAAGGCCCAGGATAGTGTTGCGGGACGTGACATGAGGCACAGGATATGTTTCCAGCCATCTGGTGTTTGCTTCCACCGTGGTGAATACATAGCGCTTGCCTTGGCGGGTTTGTGGGAGTGTGATATAATCAATCTGCAAGACGTCTCCATATTTATATTACAGCCATCGGCCTCCATACCAGAGAGGTTTGGCTTGCTTGATTGCAGCGCATATTTCACATTCATGAATAATCTGTGCAATGCTGTCCATAGTTAAGTTCACCCCTCGATCATGAGCCCATCTATATGTTGCATCTCTTCCTTGATGGCCTGAGGTGTCATGGGCTCACCGAGCTATAAATAGTTCACCCTTATGTTGCCAGTCCAGATCCACCTGACCCACTTCAATCTTAGCAGCCTGATCCACCTGCTGGTTGTTTTGATGTTCTTCAGTGGCCTGACTCTTAGGTACATGAGCATCTACGTGACAAACTTTTACAACCAGGTTCTCTACCCAGGCAGCAATATCTTGCCACGACGGGGCAGCCCAGATGGGTTTGCCTCTGCGCTGCCAGTTGCTCTGCTTCTATTGCTGCAACCACCCCCACAGGGCATTTGCCACCATCCATGAGTCAGTATAAAATACTGGCCACTTTTCTCGTTCAGCAATATCTAAAGCCAGCTGGATAGCTTTCATCTCTTCAAACTGAGTTGACTCCCCTTCTCCTTCAGCAGTTTCTGCGACTTGTCATATAGGACTCCATACAGCAGCTTTCCACCTCCCATGCTTTCCCACAAGATGTCAGGACCCATCAGTGAACAGGGCATATTGCTTCTCATTTTCTGGCAATTTATTATACACTGGGGCCTCTTCAGCACGTGTCACCTCCTCCTCTGGTGATATTCTGAAGTTTTTGCCTTCTGGCCAGTCCATGATCACTTCCAAGATTCCTGGGTGTCTGGGATTTTCTGTTTGAGCCTGTTGTGTGATTAGTGCGACTCACTCCATGTAGCATCAGCTGTGTAGAGGGGACCCTCCCTTTCAACATCCAGCCCAGCACCAGCAGGCAGTGTGCCAGCAGGAGCTCTGCTTCAGTACCAACCACTTCTGAAGCAGCTCAAACCCCTTCATATGCTGCCAATATCTCTTTCTCAGTTGGAGTATAGCGGGCTTCGGATCTTCCATATCCCTGACTCCAAAACCCTAGGGGTCAACCTCGGGTCTCCCCTGGTGCTTTCTGCCAGAGGCTCCAGGTAGGGCCTTTCTCCCCGACTGCGGTGTAGAGCATATTTTTTTATATCCTGCCCTGCCCGGACTGACCCAAGGGCTCCTGCATGAACTATCTCCTGTTTAATTTGTTCAAAAGCCTGTTGTTGCTCAGGGCCCCATCTGAAATCGTTCTTCTTCCGGGTCACTTGGTAAAGAGGCCTTATGATCAGACTGTAATTTGGAATAGGCATTCTCCAAAACCCCAGAACGCCTAAGAAATCTAGTGTTTCCTTTTTGCTAGTTGGTGGGGACATAGCTGTTATTTTGTTGATCACATCTATTGGGATCTGATGACGTCAATCTTGCCATTTTCTTCCTAAAAACTGGATCACCTGTGCAGGTCCCTTGACCTTACTTTGTTTTATGGCAAAACCGGCCTTCAGAAGGATTTGGACTATTTTCTTTCCCTTCTCAAGCACTTCTTCTGCTGTATTGCCCCACACTATGATGTCATCAATGTACTGCAGATGTTCTGGAGCTTCACCCTGTTCCCATGCAGTCTGGATCAGTCCATGGCAAATGGTGGGGCTGTGCTTCCACCCCTGGGGCAGTTGATTCCAAGTGTACTGAACACCCCTCCAAGTGAAAGCAAACTGGGGCCTGCACTCTGCTGCCAAAGGGATGGAGAAAAATGCGTTAGTGATATCACCTGTGACATACCACTTGGCTGCCTTTGACTCCAGTTCGTATTGAAGTTCTAGCATGTCCGGCACAGCAGCACTCAGTGGCTGTGTAACTTTGTTCAGGCCACGATAGTCCACTGTTAGTCTCCACTCCCCATTAGACTTTCGCACTGGCCATATGGACTGTTGAAGGGTGAGTGAGTCTTGCTGATCACTCCCTGGCCCTCTAGTCAACGAATCAGGTTATGGATGCGAATCAAGGATTCTTGCTTGGTGCAGTGTTGCTGCTGGTACACCATTATAGTGGCGATCGGCACCTGTTATTCTTCAACCATCAGCAATCCCACAATAGAAGGGTACTTTGAGAGACCAGGCAAGGTAGACAACTGTTTACTTTCCTCCATCTCCAAGGCAGCTATCCAAAATCCCACTGGTACCCTTTGGGGTCCTTGAAATACCTTCTCCTGAGGATGCTTGGAGCCTCTGGGCCAGTCACAATAGGGTGCTTCTGCCTCTCATTCCCAGTTAAGCTCACTTCGGCCTCCAATACAGTTAGCTGTTGGGATCCCTTGTCACTCCAGAAATACAAATGGGTTCTGCCTCTCTATAGCTTGATGGCATTAGGGTGCACTGTGCACTGGTGTCCACCAGAGCCTTATACTCCTGTGGGTCTGATGTGCCAGGCCATCGAATCCACACAGTCCAGTAAACCCGATTGTCCCTTTCCTCCACCTGGCTGAAGGTAGTACCCCTCTAGTCCTGGTCACAGTATTCATTACTTGCTTGTTCTACATGCAGAATGAAAGTCCCTTTATTAAGCTTGGAGGTAAGATCAGCCCTTTTATTCTGTCTGGGGAACTGCCACTGGAAACTGGAGCTGCAATTTTCCTGGAAGAACCCCCTTGTGTGATTGTTTTTCCTTGTAACTCATGCACCCATGCCTCTAGGGTTGAGGTAGATATTCCATCCCACTTCCTCATGTCCTCTCTGTGGTCATTCAGGTAAAATCACAGGGTGCCCCGTGGTGTGTATCCTCTATATTGTCTCTCTTGAGCAGAGGGATGCTTAGTCTTAATGGTTGAGATACTGATCCATACAGGTGGGCATAACCTCTTCAAGTTGCTGGACCTTCCGGGACAGTTTGTCCACAGCCAAGATGAAGGAGGAAGAGAGACTTTCTTTGTATTGCTGGAGCTGGCCAGCCAATTCATCCACCGTTTGTTCCCCTCCATCTTTCCGGATCATTATTGCCAATGAGTTGGCATACAATGAGGGTGCGCCCCGTACAAAATTCTGCCACATGGGTCACGTGCACCTGACTTCATCTGGATCTTTGGATAACTTCTCATTGTTCAGGTCATCATAAATCACTTCCAGCATGGATAATTCCCTCAGGTACTGGATACCTCTCTCCATAGTTGTCCACTTGCCAGGGTGACATCTTCCTTGAAGGGATACCTTTTCTTCATGCCTGATAGGAGTGGCCTCCAGAGGCTGAGGGTTTGTGCCTGTTTTCCAATCACTTAGTCAATGCTCCCTTCCCTAGAAAGGGATCCCAGCTGCTTGGCTTCCCTACCCTCTAATTCTAGGATACTGGCCCTGTTATCCCAGCATCAGAGCAGCTGGGTGACAATGTGCTCACCGGGACAATGACCAAAATCCTTTCGCATATCTTGCGGCTCGCTCAGGGATAGGGATCAGGTGGTAAATATTTCATTTATGGGTTCTGCCTCTTCCTCCTCTGGTTCTTGTGATGTCCCTGGTTCATCTTCATCCCTTACTAAACGAGCTGATTTTCTTGTGTATTTCTTCTTGTTTATAGGGGCAACTGATACTGGCATGGGTTGGTTCTCTGGTTCAGCTGCAATACCTGTTGCAGGTGTTGGAGTAACCGCAGTGCCTGTTATCAACATGTTATCAACATTCTTCTCATCCTAAATCCAAACCATAGCACTATGCCTGCTACTAGGAAGAAAATTAACTCTATCCCAGCTGAAACCAGGACACTTTCTCTTCCCCTTGAGGGTTCTGAATAGTGTTGAACAGGACGTGGTAGGCATGGGCCAGGCCCCAGCATGTTGCAGTGATTTGTGTCTCTCTGGAGGTGCCAGGCTGACAACATACTTTTTCCAAATACTTTACTAGTTCTTCAGGATTCTGTACTTCTTCAGGGGTGAAGTTCCAGAACGCTGGAAGTGCCCACTGTCCTAGATACTTGTCCATACTATCCCACATACCCTGCCACTCATAACTATCCAGCCTTGGGGCAATTCTCTGGATGACATTCTTGAATTGCTTACTAAGCTTAGTCAAAACCGAAACAATATTCACAAGATATTCAATAAATGTGTCTTAACTGCCCAGTGATGTTCAAGATACTGAAAAGTTATTGTAATGAAGGAGGAAACATCACAGAAGAAGGTAGCAAAGGTGCCATTCTGTATTTCCTCCATGAAAAACCTCTCAGAGGAAGAGGTATAATTGCTACTTCTCTCCATGAGGTGGTACCCAAAGTACAGTAATGGCTTCAGTACCAAACCCAAATACCAAGCAATGCTCAGGGTCAGTGTTTTAATAACAAATGTCCCAGGCAAAACATCACTAATAACTGCAGAGCACAGCAAACTGCAAAAACCAACACCAATCTTTAACATGTACAGCAAAGACCGTAGTGCAGATCAGATAAACTAATATCGAGAACAAATCAATCAATATTATGAACAGCAACTGTTAATAGATATAAATTCCTTAATAAACTCTGTTTAATCTGTTGTTATTATCTCAAACACATTGGGCACCAAAATGGACTGCTTGGGTTTAACCCTAGCTAGCCAGCAACTAAGCACCACACAGACACTCCCTCACTCTCCCTCCCCCAGTGGGATGGGGGAGAGAATTGGAAGAGTAAAAGTGAGAAAACTCCTGGGTTGAGATAAGAACAGTTTAATAATTGAAATAATAATAATAATAATAATAATACAAAGCAAGTGATGCACAATACAATTGCTCACCACCTGCTGACCAATGCCCAGCCAGTCCCTAGGCAGTGGTCACTGCCACCTGGCCAAATCCTCCCAGTTTATATACTGAGCGTGACATCATATCGTATGGGATACCCCTTTGGGCGGTTTGGGTCAGCTGTCCTGGCTATGCCCCCTCTCAGCTTCTTGTGCACCTGGCAGAGCATGGAAAGCTGAAAAGTCCTTGACTTAGTGTAAGCACTACTTACTTAGCAACAACTAAAACATCAGTGTGTTATCAACATTCTTCTCATCCTAAATCCAAAACACAGCACTATACCAGCTACTAGGAAGAAAATTAACTCTATCCCAGCCAAAACCAGAACAGGAAGACAATACAGGAGACAAAACTAGGAAGAAATTACCTAAAATATTAAAACACAGATTCTGTGAGCAGTACAATTCATGTAATCTGTACCTCTGCAGGTTTGTTTCTAAATATTTTCCCATGACTGGCTGCAAACTCCAACTGAGTCTTACTCAGTAACGGAAATTTCTAAGAGCTCACATGAGTTTCTAACCAGGACTGTGCTTCCCCCTTTCAGTTAGCCAGGGCATTGCTAAAAGTTCTTGCCTATACTCTTCCCAGACACTTATTTTCATGTAACTTGTAGGAACTTAATATTGTTAAAATGTGTCTTTCTTTTTTCCTTTTTTTTTTTTTTTAATTTTCCTTTTTCCTGAAGCCAGTTTAAAGTAGTCTGACATATGAAGGCAGGAGTGGGAGGGGCTAGAGGGAACTTTTACAAAACTAATTTTCTTGGGATGTAAACAACACTTACATCCTCTTTATCAAGGCCAGATCCTCCTTCTTGGAAGAAAGAGTGTGAGACATATTTCTTTTCGCTCCACACTCCTGCACCTCTGATTGGAGGTAAAAGGAATTTAATTGCTTGCAAAATCAAACCTCCCGAATTAAATGTCCAAACACATATTTCATTAATTTATTTGGAATCTGCAGACAGCTGGTGCATGTTTAAACTTTAGATTCATTAAGCTAAGGCTTGGGGTGAGTCCATAGCGATGCAGGAGAGCTTTGCCACCAGCCTGTGGTACCAGGCAGTCCTGGTAGGGAACAGAGGTCCACTTTACAGCCTACTGGAGCTTCCAAGAATCATAGAATGCTTTGGGTTGGAAGGGAGCTTTAGAGATCATCTAGTCTAAACCCCCTGCAGTCAGCAGGGACATGAAAGAAGTTCATGCCTATTGCGTACTTCCGACAATCTGTAGCTATCCATTACCATTACTAGCAAAGGGTATCAAACAGAGTTTTAAAATACATACAGAATAGCTTTCTAAGGTTTTATACCACTATTTCAACTTCTAAACACAAAACACACATCAGTTCTATTTATCAGCTAAAAATATTGATGATCAGTGGATTGCTCAGGGATTACAGAACTGGTATTTCACTGTTGTGGCAAATTCAACTTACATTTCAGCTCTCTCTGAAGAGCAGACTTGGCACTGGAGAGGTGTTTTCTGTGCACTCTGATCCTCCTTCTGTTCCTTAATTTGAAGCTGAAAATCCTTATGACCCTCTTGCAAAAATGCAGCTTTGTTGTTCTGTTATGTTATAAAATTATCATTGTAATTTTTCAAGGCAAAATGTTACAACAATCTAGTCCATTTCCATGAAGGAATTCTCATTTAGGATGGTGTAATTAGTTAAAGTGTCAGTTTGATCACTTTTTTTTTCCACTCTTGCCTAACAACCTAACAACCTCCTGTTGCTGATTTTTTTCCTACTAAGTCAATGTCACACCCCAAACTGGGCTGCCCAGAGGGGATTGTGGAGGTTCTGTGATTCCCCTGGGCTAAATTAAGGTGAAATGACACCAAATGATCAATTAAACACTTTATTGATGGTAAACACCAACCTGAACTTGGAAAGCATAATGGTAGGCAACCCGACCCAGGAAAGCACAACAGGCAATGTGGATTCTAATTCAAATACTTCTAGGAGGAAAGGAAAAGGAATAAAGAAGAGAGAGAGGTATCACGACCCTTGGATCCCACGATGTTGATGGCGAATGCAGCAGTCCTCCAGCGGTGGGCGCGCTGCTCTTGGAGCGCAGGGCCTCCGACTGTGCCGGCAGCACCGGGTGAGGGACGCAGGTCCGGAGCAGCAGCAGCACGTGCAGTCCTCCGGTGGTGGCGGTACACCCCGTGGCTCCTCGAAGTTGTGCTTTTACAGGCCAGACCCCGCCTCTAGTCTCGCCTCTCTTGAGGCTTGTTTCAGAATGTTCTTCATCTTTTGCGCAGGCGCCACGGGGGGGGAGTGGTCACGAGGAGTCTTTTTGGGTGGTTGTGAGCCCCTTCCTCAAATGAACTTTGCATGACCTTCGGCCATCAGAACAGATCCTGCAAAATGCCTCCCAGCTCTGCACCAATTGGCTTCTCACCTGTGGCTCAGTGGTTCTATGCAGACCCTAATTTATTGCTATGGAGACTTTAACTTTTCTCTGTGCAGACCTTAACTTGCCTCACCACAATGTTGGAGACATTAACTCTTTCAGTCTCTCACAGTCATTAATACTCTTATCAAATGTTTCCTGTCTAGATAGATTCCTTTATTAAGTGGCTATCAAGAAAAAAAAAAAAAAAAAAACACAAAACCCCTCAGAATTTCTGCACTGCTTTAGTTATTCTGTACGTTATTGACCTCTTTATTGTTCATTATAATTTGTATCACTGCCAACAAAATGGGAAATAGAGACAGCAAAACGTAAATCCATGTTCCTCAAATCACCAAACCCCCTTCAATTCTGCCAGGTTTATATGTACATCTCAACTAGATATGGAACTTAGAATAGATGGCTTAGGTATTCATTAAACATTAATAATACAAGAGTAAACTTCCCAAGACATCTGAATGCACACAACTGTAACATCTAATACTTTACGTCATTCTAGCTAAGAACAACGTGTTAGAATTCTAGGACACCAAGTAGCACTGCCTGACCATTTCCTCTTGAGTTACGATAGCTCTGAGACACAGTGAAAGGGCTAAACCTCTGACAATACCTGACTCAGATAGTTTTAGTTATCTGCTGAATGTGACTCCTTGTCTGGCACAATTAAAACAGACCCTGAGCAAGCTTGTTAGGCTTCCTGTGTAAAACACTGATAACATAGACTCAGGACCCCTGTGCTGAGATAAGCACTCAAGGAGCTGGTCTCGTAGCATTCCAAGGCCAAAGGACTGATGAGCTAATTCGAATGACCATAAATGGACAAAGGAAGCCCAAAAGTTCAACTAGCGGACAAGTGAAGAAGACTATTGGAGACCACCAGAGGACCCCTGAAGACCACCAAAGAGGATGACTATGCCTGCGGATTGGACATTTGCATATGTTAATGAGTTCCAAGAAATCTCATGTTTATGTAGATGAATTCCCAGAAATCATATGAATATGTATAACTTGATAGTATAAAATCTCTGGAAGTTTGCCAAATCGTTGGAGCACTCATGGTGGAACGATCCCCAGTGCTGCCCAGCGCTGTAATAAAGAATGCCTGCTTAATAGTAACTTTGTTGCTATTGAGTTTTATTTCGGGAACTTTCTGAAGACTCCGTTTCCTCTTGAGGAGAGGTTCGGACTTTGAAGAATAGTATCTGCGAGTTTTTGTATCAGTTTTGGCGACCCAGGTGGGACCATCTCTGTCCGGCTGCAGGACCCCTGAGTCGGAGACTCCCTTGGCCGGCCCCGGAGAATTCTCTGGAGGGACTCCCTGATTCGGCGGATCCGTGCGGGGGCAGACAAGGACCTCTGGTAAGAATAAGGCATTCTTTTTTGTTTTTCTGTTTTGACCGGTCATTTGGAGCTACTCGTAAGTCGCGGTTCGTGAGAACCCCGCAGGGTGGCATACAATTGCATATATGATTTGTATTGGTCACCTGGTTACTACGTTGCATGGTTGTATTGACCATTTGATTAGTACGGTCATCTGTTTGTGCATTTGTATTTGATTTTGGTTTACATACGCGTGTGTTTGTTTTTCTGGCATACAATTGCATATACGATTTGTATTAATCACCTGATTACTACGTTGCATGGTTGTATTGATCATCTGGTTAGTACCGTCGTCTGTTTGTGCATTTGTATTTGATTTCGGTTTACATACCGTGGGTCATATAGTTCTAAGTTTGGTGCGCACATATTTGAAAATCTCTGATCATCCTATGTCGACATTTGTTATTGTATCTATGATAGTAATTGTTAGTTGTGTGTGTTGTTTGTGTCCCAGTCTCTGTCCTTGTCCTTGTGTTATATAAACTTTAGAATGGGGAACCAACAAGGCGGAGTTCTGAAAAAGAGCCCTTTGGGCTGCATTTTAGCTCACTGGAAAGATATTGGGGGGCCATCTGGAGGGAACGTGAATCGTAAAACCTTGATAAAATATTGTAATCAGTGGTGGCCTTTATATAAGTTGGATGATAGCGAAAAATGGCCTTTTAACGGAACTTTAGAGTATAATACTTTGTTGCAACTTATGTTATTTCTAAGACGAGAGAGAAAATGGGATGAAGTGGTTTATGCAGATATGTTTTTCACTTTGCGAAATCACCCTGAATGGCAGAAAGAATGTGGAATTAGTCTAGCGCCCCAGGACCCTATGGTTCTGGCGATAGAAGGAGAGAAAAATAGGCAGGGGAAAGAATTAAAGAGGTATTGCTCGGCGTGTAGCATTGGACAGAGGTGTTTAGAAGTTGGCCCGCAGAATGAAAGGCTGGAGGATTATTTGCCTCCACTAGAGAGAGAAGGTGATTGGGAGGGAGATGCTGGTGCTGTCGGGGGTGAAGAATCGGAGGCACGAGTCAGGGAAGAAACTAATATCAGATTTTCTCCCATCACTGCCAGAACTCGGAGTAAAGTGGGACCTATTATACAGGCTCCACTAAGGCAGGCAGTGGGAGGACTTGTTAGAATTAAAGTGGCTTTTACTTTAGCAGACTTGGACTGCTGGTGAATTAATTATCGAGATGATCCCAAAAAGGTTGCTAAATGATTTGAATTGATTGGTGAAAACTCAGGACCCTGATTGGGAGGATGTGGATGCAATGTTGGATGTGGTGTTTAGTGAAGTACAGGCTCTGGTTTTGGTACAGAGAATGGATTGCTTATGATATTAGGAGAAAGTTACAGAAGGTGCAAAGAACGGACGCGAGAGATTTAGAGAAATTGCTGGAGATTGCTTGGCAAGTGTATCGGAACAGAGATAGTCAGAAAGAGAAAATAATGAGTAAAACAATTGCTAAGACTACAGTGGCTGCCTTGCGCACCACAGGGGGTCAGACACCACCCTCTTGGAACTCCTCAGGAAACAATACTAAGGGAGGAGGAGCCATGAGAAGGGGTGTAAGTGCCCCACCCAAAGAAAATCAGCCCCTCTTAAAGAAACCAGTGTGCTTATTGTAAACAAATGGGGCGTTGGAAAAAGGATTGCCCAAGATCGGGCAAATTGGTGAAAGTTGCCAACATGGAAGAAAATTGACGGGGACCAGGGGAATCTTCCCTAGCAGAGCCCTTGGTAAGAGTACAGCTGGGGAAAGAGGAAAAACCTGTAGAATTTCTAGTAGATGCAGGTGCCATGTTTTCAGTATTAAATCAAAATTTATTGCCCGTAAGTAGGCAAAACGTTAATATTGTGGGAGCAACTGGACAGGTCAAGAAGGTTTTCTTTTTGAAACCCTTAAAATTCAGAATTGGGAAGAGTGTAGAGATTCACAAATTTCTCTACCTGCCTGAAGCTCCTAGACCACTTTTGGGAAGAGACTTATTAGCTGGAACAAAATTTAACAATGGAGAAATTGTTTTTAAAATACCAGAAGAAATTATACAAGAAATAAAAGACCAGGTATACCCAGGAGTATGGGCCTCGGGAATACCGGGAAAGGCTAAAAATGCAGACTTAATTGTTGTTAAACTCAGAGAGGGAGCACGACCTATTAAAGTAAAACAATATCCCTTGAAATTGGAAGAGAGGCAAGGAGTGAAAAGCGTTATAGAAGAATTTATAAGATTCGGATTATTGATTGAATGCTCTTCAGAGTATAACACTTCTATTTTGCCTATCAAAAAGCATGATGGCAAAACATACTAATTGATACAAGGCCTGTGGGCAATAAATAAGATAGTTGAAGATTTACACCCAGTAGTGGCAAACCCATACACTTTATTAACTAGTTTAAAAGAAACTTATGAATGGTTCACAGTACTAGATCTGAAAGATGCATTCTTTTGCCTCACCTTGGCCTCTGAAAGCCGCAATTTATTTGCCTTTGAATGGGAAAACCCTGATTCAGGACGAAAAACCCAACTAACCTGGACAGTGTTACCTCAAGGATTTAAAAATAGCCCCATGATCTTTGAAAAGCAATTAGAGGCCTGGGAAAGACCTCCAAGAAATGGTATCCTTTTACAGTATGTGGATGAAAGAATGGACTGTGAGTTTGTTAAATTTTCTTGGACTAAGGAGTTATCGAGTCTCATTACAGAAAGCCCAGATCCTGAAGAAGGAAGTAATATACCTGGGATTCGTGATTTCTAAGGGACAGAGACAGCTCGGGAATGACCGAAAAGAAGCCATTTGCAGGACTCCAGAACTGACTACGGTAAAAGAACTTCGAACCTTTCTGGGAATGACAGGAAATGGAGGCTGTCGCGCATGATTGCATAGAAACCATTGAGACTGTGTATGCGAGTAGGCCTGACTTGAAGGAGGAGCCGCTAGAAGAAGCTGACCACACCTGATATACCGATGGGAGCAGTTTTGTAAAGAATGGAGTTCGAATGGCAGGATATGCTGTGACCACCACAGACCAAGTGGTGGAAGCGAAGTCACTCCCTAAGGGCACATCTGCACAACGAGCTGAAATAGTTGCTCTAGTAAGGGCGTTAGAGCTTGCTGAAGGATTGCGAGTGAATATCTGGACAGATTCAAAATATGCCTTTGGTGTAGTTCATGCCCATGGGGCAATTTGGAAGGAGCAAGGACTTTTAACTGCTCAAGGAAAAGTCATAAAACACGCTGATATAATTTTGCGACTTTTAGATGCTGTACGGCTTCCGTCAGCTGTAGCGATTATGCACTGCAAAGGACATCAGAGAGGTAACACTGACAGGGAAGTGGGAAATAAATTGGCTGATCATAAGGCAAGGCAAGCTGCCGAACAAGGTGAGATATTAAGTCTAATTCCTGAAAAATCTTTGCCACTACCTGAGGTAGTTGAGTATGATGAAAAGGATCAGAAATTAATTACTGATTTAAAGGCTGAAATTTGCCCATCAGGGTGGGCAATGTTGAAAGATAACAGAATAATAGTTCCCTTTAGAATACTATGGAAATTGGTAAAAACAAAACATGACAAATCTTATTGGGGAACTGAAGCTTTGTATAATTCCCTCACCAAGCAAATAGTAGTCAGAAATCTGTTTCAAACTGTAAGAACTATGGTTAATAGATGTGAAATATGCTTAAAGAATAATCCCAAGGTAGAGAATCGTGTAAAATTTAGAAGTATTGATAAAGGGAATGTTCCAGATCAGAATTGGCAAATAAATTTTTCGGAGCTCCCTAGAAAAGGGGGGTATAGGTATCTATTAGTAGTAACTGATACCTTTTCTGGGTGGCCTGAAGCTTTCCCTTGCAGAACAAATAAAGCCCGAGAAGTAACAAAAATTCTACTGAAAGAAATTATTCCTAGATTTGGAGTGCCAGAAGTGATCTCCTCTGATAGGGGACCACACTTTGTGTCACAAGTAGTTCAACAAGTTAGTAAATTTTTAGAAATTAATTGGAAATTACACACAGCTTATCGCCCGCAAGCAAGTGGGCAAGTAGAAAAGATGAATCATTTAATAAATACACAATTGAGTAAAATTTGTCAGGAAACCAATTTAAGATGGGACCAAGCCCTCCCTATTGCATTACTAAGGCTCCGAGTCAAACCAAGAATTGAGTCCATTTGAAATTCTATTTGGGAGACCATTTCAAACTAGATAAATTAATCTACAACAATAACATTCTGTTAACAATTGTAAATGGACGATCCTGTCTCCTAATGTATTTGAAATGTTTGTAGAAGTTAATGCTAGATATGTATGTTTAGTGACTAACAATCGATCAGTAGTTGAAGAATACAACGTGACCACCCCATTCATAGGATGCCTTAAGAATATAACCCATCTAACTTGGCATGGCCAAACGTATTCGTTCTTTGCATATACAGAAGAACAAGTAGCAATGTTTTGGCATTATGAGAGCCTAAAATTAAGCCATGCAAGTTTATCTCTGAGAAAACTAAATGAGATCTTAAACCAGTCTCAAGAACTTCAAGAACATTTAAGAAAAAGAAACAAGACACTAGCAGAATCTGTCATTAAAACGGTAATAACTAAAGACAAACTTGTTGGACTGTCTAGTCGAATTGAATCTGATACCGCCCATCACTGGTGGGATATCTTTTCAGGATACTCACCCTCTGCAGAGAAAACTTTGAATATTTTAGTTCATCCGCTTTTGATATTGTTAGTGTTTGTTATAATACTAACAATTGTCAATTGCCTTTTGTGGTATAAGCTAAAGAAACTGGCCATAAGAGTTTGGGCTCTGCCTAAGATAATGAAATATGAAAATTTAGAAACTTTGTAAAGGAATATACAAAGTTTAAAGAAAAGGGGGGAATGAAAGGGCTAAACCTCTGACAATACCTGACTCAGATAGTTTTAGTTATCTGCTGAATGTGACTCCTTGTCTGGCACAATTAAAACAGACCCTGAGCAAGCTTGTTAGGCTTCCTGTGTAAAACACTGATAACATAGACTCAGGACCCCTGTGCTGAGATAAGCACTCAAGGAGCTGGTCTCGTAGCATTCCAAGGCCAAAGGACTGATGAGCTAATTCGAATGACCATAAATGGACAAAGGAAGCCCAAAAGTTCAACTAGCGGACAAGTGAAGAAGACTATTGGAGACCACCAGAGGACCCCTGAAGACCACCAAAGAGGATGACTATGCCTGCGGATTGGACATTTGCATATGTTAATGAGTTCCAAGAAATCTCATGTTTATGTAGATGAATTCCCAGAAATCATATGAATATGTATAACTTGATAGTATAAAATCTCTGGAAGTTTGCCAAATCGTTGGAGCACTCATGGTGGAACGATCCCCAGTGCTGCCCAGCGCTGTAATAAAGAATGCCTGCTTAATAGTAACTTTGTTGCTATTGAGTTTTATTTCGGGAACTTTCTGAAGACTCCGTTTCCTCTTGAGGAGAGGTTCGGACTTTGAAGAATAGTATCTGCGAGTTTTTGTATCAACAGGCTCCCAAAATTTTATGGCATTGAAGTCATTGAATTGATCTTTTTTTTTTTTTAAACCATCCTTCCAATACATGCTGTTGCTTGGTGGTTACTATGCAGGTGATTGACTTCTGAGAGAGCATCTGTTCCCATTTGCACTGTGCTATATTTAAATAGAACGTTTGCCTGCATATTTTGACAACTCTAAACAAAGATGTCCATCTTTATTTGATTGCTTTAACAACTCTTTCTTTGAACAATTGGCATATTATTGATATTTGTCTACTTCATTTATATATTGCAGACTAGATATGATACGACTTAAAAAATCACTGTGTAATGTTCCTCCTGAAGTTAAAAACTCGGTAAGTACACTTGTGATTACTGTCTTCCATCATTCTTCTATTGTCTGCAAATAGCATAAAATTTAGAAAATCATCCCTCCCACTCACCCAAAAAATTCTGTCCCACAAAACCTGTGAAAATCTGTAGACACTATGCTGTGTCTGAACCTGTGCTGAGGATTCAAATATTTCCAAACCTATTGTTGACCTGTGAGAAACTGCTGTTATGCCCTATGACAGTAGTTCCTCTTTTTTCTTTTTTTCCCCCCCCAATTCATTAAAATAAAGGGGGGGGGGGGGGGAGAAAATTACACATGCACAATTCACACTGAATGAAAACATAAGAATTATTATAAAAGGTGCAAGAGTTGATGCTGCTTTTATCAAAGGTCAACACGCTCAACTGTGGAGACACCAGAGATCTACCAATTACCTGTAGTGACTGAGGGAGGTAGAGACAGCAGAGGAAAAGCAAACAAATATGGGGTCATTACTTTCACTCTGTGTAACATAGAGCAGAACACTGAAAAAGCTATTTGACATTGCCTAGAGGAACTCTAAGATGCCAAAATAAATGGGAGGAAAGTGAAATACAGTCATTTGGTAAGAATTCAAAACTGTGTTGTGTTCAACAGGCCTAGCTGACTAAGAAACCTGTTAACCAGCTGGTTTTTTTGCTCCTGCAGAAAATAAAATCTTTCTGGTATTTGCCATGTTTTATGTAACTGGATGTATAGAAATGATGGATAGTGTCAATTAGAGTTCTGGGAGGAAAACCTTGCAAAATGTATTGAATGGAGTGGTGCAACTTCTGTTTGTAGATCTGTTAGTACAAGCTATTTTAGAAAAAAAAAAAATCACTAAAAGCCTGATGAAACTATCTAGAAATAAACGAAAGACCCATTATTTTCTAAAAGAAAGGTGTAGATGGCTATACAATTTTTAACAATGATGCAACCCTCAAAACCTGTCCTTGAAACAATTGAAAGTGCCCATAAAAGTCTGGGGTTTTTTTGTTGGTTTTTTTTTTCCCCCCCTGAAGATCACATTTTCTAACTTTAATCATATCCCCATTATAACAGTAAAATTGCAAACTCACTCAGCTCTAAAGCACAGGCCTGCATGTTTACCTTGAAAACAGTATGCATAGGTCAGTCTTTCCCACTGTATGATATGCCCTTTGAGCAAGCTTAGTTCCACTTGAGCAGCCCTGTTCAATTACATTGTTCAAAACAGACTCAATTTGTCATGCAAGATTTCACTTTTCTTGAAAGTACAGGGACTTTCTCTCAATTTTGATAAATTTCTTTGCCCTTTTGTGAGTAACCCCTGAGGCTTCTATGTGCACAGCTTCTTTTTGACTGCTATTATCTCATGGGGTAGAGAAGCGTATCCAGGCATTAGGGAGAGCGTTTTAACATTTTCATACAAGTCAAGCTGACTTCAAGTGAATTTTGCTCTATTGATATTGCAAATGGTCAACTAGAAATCATAGGCATTACATTAGTCTTCCATTCTTGAAGAACAGTGAAAATTTCTAATGGGATGGACCGGGTTTTTTTTTAATAAGTCTAGCAGTATGCACACACAAAATGCTGTTGGATGAACAAGACATGCTCTCCCCCTTTATTTCTCCCCGATAGTCATTTGCCATAACAAGTATATTAAATCACGCAGGTTTTTTATCTAGCCAGACTGACAATTTTGTTCTAACTAAAACCTTTTAACCTTATATGGGAACTCATGGTAGAGACTTGAAACTTTTATTTTCAATAATAAAAAGTTTCTCACATTTATATAGTGTTAGTAGTGCCTAAAAGAACTTTATAAGCCTAGATAGGTCTACAGGTATTAAATGAAAGTATTTTAACTGTCACTGAGCTGTCATCTGAGGTTAAATAGCCTGGTTAGCTCAGTTGGTTAGAGTGTGGTGCTAATAATGCCAAGGTCACAGGTTCAATCCCTGCTCACTGCAGGGGGGGGTGGGCTAGATGATCTCTCAAGGTCCCTTCCAACCCAAAGCATTCTATGATTCTAAATGGACAGCTTGCTTCTTAACCTGCCAGAGTCATTGCAAAGGCTCTCAGTGCTGTTGAGTCCAAAGAGGTAAACCAAAATAGGTTGTTACCAACAAGGGACAAGTTCAGTAAAAATGTAGGATACAATGTAAAATTCACACAGTTGAATTTGCCTTAATGTCTCTCATAGGTAAGTGTGTGGTTCACACGCTTGTTGCTTTAGTGCAGATATACCCTTTCATTCATTCAGGCTACCCCTCCAGTATGGACTCTTCTTCAGCAGATACTTTCAGGGAATTTCTGACTGGTTCAGTGGCACTTTTACACTGGTTTCTTGTATTCTCTTTCATAGGTTGGAGCTTCAACCTCTTTTGAAGGATCATCTGCTTTATGGTAGGGCAACATGATTGCCTTCACTCCGAAACCACTGTAGGTAGAAATTCGTGTCCATGCCCTAAATTTTGATTTTGCAAAATGTAATCAAAATCTTTAAGTTCTGACCAATCAAGTATTATAGAGGCTTGAAAGTGTTATATAAAGTGTAGAAAGGTACAAAGCTGGATGTGCTTATGTCAGATGCAAATGTTTCTAATGCCATTTTCTTTCTGTTCTGATTTCCCATAAGCATGTAGGACACAACACATTAAATTAGGCAAAACATATATTCCTTTAATACATTAAACGAATGCAAATTCCATGTATTTTATAATCACTTACCTTAGATATTATTTTTGTTGGAATTATCAAAACATACACTTGAGAATACATACACAGACCCTTGCTTTGGACTGAATCTCTCATCATAAAACTAGAAGAATTCTTTATGGATAGATATCTTTTCTTTATTAAAACTGTACTAATAATTGCTTTTCTGGTCTGACACTCTTTCCTGTCAGGATTCAAGATTTCTCTGAACCCCTGAAAGACATCTAGAACAGGACTGTCACTATATTTACTTTCTGCCCTGACATCTGGATTGGCATCAACTCTGCACAACCACCCCCTTTCCACGCTGCATGTCTCCCATTCAGAGGTCTGCTCCTTATAGCTTGGCACAGCTGACCATAAAAGCAAAGTCTGCTAACTTTCCTTCTTAACAATTTGTCAAAAGGCACATTAAAAAATAATTGCAGAGAAAGCACACAGATTTTTAAAATGTACTGAATCGTTTTTCTTCAGTGCTTGACTGGCCAAGTTACAAGCCACCTTTGTCTCTGTTCTCAACAAGACAGAACTGCTGTTTTAACAAAAGCTTACTAAACTCTTGGGATTTACTGGTTTTGGCCTTTGATTTAACAGCAAAGTCAACAGGTAAAATAGCTAGCACTTTCAGGTCGGTCTTTGTGTTTTGTTTGCCTTTTTTAAAAATAAGACTTTTCACACTGTTGTTTGGCTATGTCAAAGATGACCAACATAATATAGAAAAAAGCCTTTAAAAATAGTTGTTATTTGAAAATATTTGTAAAATGTGATTTTATAAAGTGATTTGGTTTTGGAGCAAAATATACATTCAAATACACCAGTTAAATGTCCAGGTGGGGGAGATGTACTGTAGCAGGAAAGAGACATTGATTCGTTGTATAGAATACTCTTTAACCAAGAATACTAGGACAAAGCAAAACCAACCAGCCAACCAAGCAAAAACACTTTACAGTAAAAAACCAAGAATTATTTATACCCACTGAGAATTTGGCCTAATATTGCTGTTAGAAATGTGAGAATGTAGTAGCTCTGATAATCATGACAACAGCATAAACATTTAGTCTGGGCCTTCTCTCACAAGCATTTATGAACACTCTTATCTGATTTCTTTATTTCTCATTATCGTTAATAATCAGAATGGTCCTCAACATTTTGTCATCAGGACACAGAAATCAGATGGAAGAGTTTTCCAGTGTGCATTTAAATACTTGGCAAAATAAAGGAGGGTGGCACAAAGCATAACACATGTAGATTCAAATCATCCTTGTCTTTGACACAAAAGATACTAGTTGTTTTCTGGATCCTCTGCAAAACAAACTTTGAGGTGGACATGTGAAAGATTTCTGTCTTAGTTAATGGGCTAGAAATCAGGGCACTATATAAAATGCCATTTTGTTTCCACGTCTTGAGATTAAACTTTGCATTAGTGTTGCATTCAGTTCAGTTAAAATGTATCCTTAGGTAAACTCATATGTTTTGTTTGAAGAGCTACTACAGGTCATGAGAAGAAAGAAAGGCAAACTTCAGTTTCTAATCATGGAATATATTACAAGTTCAAAGAAAATATAAGGTACATGATATCATCATAACGTAATTCTACAGAAACTGATTAATTTTCTTCCTTGGGAAATTTGCATTACATTTAACTAATCATCTTTTGATGGCTGAGGTATCTATTTTTATATTAACTTATCAAAACCAATAATGACAACACTGCTGTGTCTGGAATCTTTTGGGGACAAAATTAGCTTTAGTGTGTATATAACTTAAGTTATGAGATCAGATCCAAAACACCTGTATAATCCATTTTATGGACTGATGACTTTGTATCCAAGTTGCTACCTCAAATACTGTAGGCTTATGCTGTCCCCTGAAATAAATGAAGGGAGCAAGATTACCTGTAACACACAGGATCCAATAGTTCTCAGACAGTTATTAATACGCCAAGATATACACACAAGCTAAACTTTGGGAACCACCTCTCTGCCTACCAGAAACATGAAAACTGCTTCCAAGTTCAATTCACTGGCTGCCAGTTGCATCAGAGCAACATCATATTTCATATGTGAATGGTCTTGTTTCAGATTTATTCAATGTTCTCCATATGTTACTTGATTACTCTCTTTCGATTAATCAAATGGATATTCCAGTGTACAAGCCAACATTCAGCTCCTAGAGACTAGGGAATAAAAATCTGTCTTTGCTTTCTTCTTGCATGCTTAGAATTTTGACATATTCAGTAATCAGGGACTTTCTGTAGTACAGAAGAGTCTCTCTTGCTGAACACAGGAAACCTTCCTGCCTGTATGATAAAGGAAGAGAAGGAAGATACAGTAGGAAAATTGGCAGTGTAGACTAGATACTTACTGCTTCCAATCAAAACCAAATTCCATTTGCATAAACAGCTTGTGGTTTATATGGTGATCTCCTTGTAAGCCTTGCAGATAAAGATAAATGTAATTAGAAGATCCACATTAGCCAAAGCCTTGATTTGTGTTGCTGGGTTTGGCACACGTACAGCCTCAGTAATATCCAAGACTCATTCTGAATAGTAGTATTTGTTCACTCCAGAACAGGGCAGAAGAACATACTCTTTCCCTACACAAATTCAAAAAACTATCATAATTCAAAAAAGTTGCCGATACTGTTCTTATTACTTGATCTTGGCTTTTGGTACAGATCATCCAGCACCTTAAACTTTGAAAGATATTGTGTTTATTTATTTATTTATTTATCTATAATAGTGCTTAAATTATTAATCTGGCCTGTATCCATATGCTACTCAAAAGGGAATTAATTATTAAATGGGTTCAATCAAGATTTTTTCAGAAATAGGTATCACAGGAGGGTAAGGAGAAGATGAAGCCAGACATTTCTCAGTGGTGCACAGTGATAGGATGAGAGGCAAAAGAGACAAGTAGGAACACAATTAAATGTAACAACTATTTAAATAATATAATTAATTCATTAAGTATAAGGCTTTCCTCTTTTTTTTTTTCTTTTTTTTTTTTTTTTAATTTTGAAGATGGTCTAATATTGGAACAGGTTGCACAGAAATGTTATGGAATCTCTGTCTCCAAAGATTTTCAAAACTTGACTGGTCAGGTCTCAGAATAACCTGATCTAGTTTGACCTGCTTTGAAAAGGAGGCTGGGCTATATGACCTTCAGAGCTTTTTTCCAACCTAAATTATCCAATGATTTAATGACACACATGTGACTCATGGTAAGTTATATTTGCTAGTTTATATTTTATAATGCATTTTAAAATGCCATAAAGATATTTTCCTATCAATTGCTTTAAAGACAAATACACATCATGGATGACATTATAATAATCAGACATATTATTAGGTAGGAAATGAGGATAGATGATTTCTGACAGATTAAGTTCTGCCTTTTCTCATATGTGTGCACACAGAAACTTTTTCAAGGTCTTGAACAATTGAAAGAATTGATACAAGTCTGAAGGGCTCACTTGGGAGGGCTTCAGCTATTTATTGGGTGTCTGTAAACTTTGCCTAACTTGTAGCTAACTTCTTTACTGCTTTTTTCTACTTAGATCTTACAACGAGACTAGATATCCAAAATTGTGAAACTTACTTAAAAAGAAGAAAGTAAATATCTTGAAATTAAGCTGGTTTTTACTGCATAATAGAATTAGAAAAGTTTTGTTGCCCCTTCTGTTTGAAAGTATTTATCTTTTTTAAAATAATTACATCAGAACTTATTTTACTACTTTATGAAGGATCAACTAATACAATAAAAATCTTTCAGATGAACTACATGAGGAACTGGAGTGGACAGATTAACCAGAATCTAAAATTTTCAGTTGTATATGGGTTCATTTGTATTCAGAGATTTGAAATTATTTAACATCTGGGACTGAAGAAAGTTCCAGAATTTGAAAGACTCTAGCTGCAGATAGATTTAAATTGTGAAAGCTGGAAAGGATACTTAAAAGACTGGAAACCAGAACAACACTGCACTGTGCTGTGATTTGGCTTTAGGGAATTGAAAGCCCAACCTTTCCTAAAGTGCTTAGACAGGAACTGTGGAGTGTTTAGAGGTATCAGGGGAAGGCCTTCTATTACCTCCTCCAAACTGGAGTGTTTATTCTGCCTACACAAGACTAATAAATTCCAAAGGGAGTGATTACAAATAACCTGAAATTCAGTAACTGCAGATGTTTACTTTTGGCTATTTTACCGCTATTATTGCCCAAGTTTAAAGTGCATTCTCTATGTGAACATTTCTGATTAATAGATATCTGTATGTGCACACATGGCCATAAGCTGCCTCCTAAATTTAGCAAAACTATATTTTAAAGGAGTAGTAAATATTGAATAAGATATTGTTTTGCATCTCCTGCAGGATGATAGTGGCCTAAAATCTTTAAATACTTCAGAGACATTTGATAGCTTTTTTGGATTGAGAAGTTGGCCTTAGTTTCCTGTGAATATCTATTTTCCATCTATCCAGTCAGACATTTAAACCCAAGTTAAAACCTAAATGATCAACTTTTCATTTTATTTTAGTCATGGAAATAAAACTTATTTCCTTTTTCCACCAGGTGCTGGTGCTGTCATGACTATGACTTTTGTTGTTATTGGCTCTAAGAATAGAATAGGTCTTAGTTTTCCAAAGCTGCTGTTTTAAAGAAATTCAATATTTTTTGCAAACAATAAAAACACCTGCAAGGCGATTTTAAGTTTCTTCTTGATGCATGTGTGTTCTCTAATCCTGAAGGTATGAAAAGGCTTAATTCACTGCAAAAGTTCCCCTTACTTATCGGAGAGGTATTTTTAGCCTCAGATACTTACAAAAATCATTTATTCCAGGAAATCAGTAGAAGTCCTTAATATTGGCTTCTGTCCCCTTTAAAAGGAAAAGTGGTAAGACAAAAATATGCACTTATGGACAACAATTTTTCCAAGAAATATCAAAGTGGGTCCTGAATTGAGAAAACAATCTGAACTGAAGATGAATTGCCACTTTCTCAACTTCTAGGAGTTTAAAAACTAAACGCAGCTTAGTTTTTCTAAGTATGTGTTTTATTCTGTGATTTCATGTAAGATTTTCTTGAGCAGTAAAGGAAAGATGAAATCGGATTGAAAATGCCTAGATTTATTTTTATAATGGAAATAAGGCTGGAGATGCTCTCACATTTTGGCTACTACATGGCTGACCTACACCGTATCAACTGAAAGTCCATTTTTTCTCATGGTTAGTAAACCTGACTGGAGTGTGACATACAGAAACAAAAGTCACTTTCCATATCTGTCTTGATGGGGTAGGAGACATGACAAAATCATATGAAATAGTTCATAGCAGCTTCAGAACTGTCCAAAAAAATCAAGGAGGTATGACTACATTAGCCTCAGATGACTAAAAAACAGTCTGTGCAGAACTGTGTTGAGATATACTAGAAATGCTTCAGGGTATTATAACTGCTCCACTGCTCAGCTAACAGTCTTTGGCAGTGCCATAACTGCATCTTTTTTGCATGCCTAGTTAATGTAAAGAGCAGGACTCTCCAAAGGTTTCAAAGGATCCCATCTTCTTTTGCCTTCTTTCATATTCTTTCAGTCCTGTGATGAAATGAAAGCAATTTTGATTCTAGGAGACAGAGGTTTAAACAATAAATATTGCTGTCTGTTATAATTGAAGACAAATGGCATGACTTTGGTACTGAAGTTCCATCCTACTTTCTAGATGGTTTATGTTGTGGTGAGTAGAGATACCACTGCCCGTTCCCTCCACTTCCAAACTTTTCTTTATCCCTCATCCTTTTTGTCCTGACTTCGTCATTGTCTTGGACATTAATTGCTTTCAGTTAAATTAATCTAGTTTCCGCTATCCCAGTTTTTGTACAGTCTCTTTCTTTTGTCATAGCTCTAAAGACCTCACATTCACAGACTACCTACTTGGCTTTCTTAATTTGAGTTCCTTTTGAGAATCCTTCACAAATGTCATTGTGCAACTTTTATTCCCCAGCTAATCCCAATTCTCTACTCCTTTAAATCACTGGTTTTCAGTCCCATTCTTTCCTAATTCCCTTATCACTACCTTTCATATCCACAGTCTGTTACATGGTTTTTGAACATGATGTAGCCATAAATCCACAGAAAGCAAACTTTTAAAAGAATGGAAGGAGTGGTCCAATAGTGGGTTGCATGACGAAATGTGTACATATATAAATGGAATAATACATTTACCTTCTTAAATTAAATATATATCACTGTGTATATATATATATTGTACCTGTGATTAAAATTAAATGTTATATACACATATATTTATATGTACTTAACATTGCAAATCATTATATGGCTTTGTAGTCTTTGTATTATTTCAAGAATTACCCAAAGAAAGAAAAAGCATTTTAATAATAATACATTTCATAATTCTCAAAGAACTCTTGTAGATATTATATAGCATTCTCACAGTTCCCATTGAAGACTGTGGGTGGTGTGTTTTTCTGTTAATATTAAGACTGCCAAATTAAAACCAAATGTTTGGAAGAAAGAATAAATTAGGATAAAAATTGCAGCAAATATTGAATAGTGCTGTTTGGTCTTTCAGGTGTAAAATCATTGCAAGATTAAAGTAATTTTGATGTGCCAAACCTGCAGGCTCCATTTTTGGCGTACTTTATGAAAATGATAAAATCAAAATAAATGGCTGTGAACAGTGTGCTTCCATTATTGTAATAACTGTGAGATCAGCTACATTTACTATCTTTGATGTTATTTTTAAAAAGACAACAGGGACGGAAGGTTGAAAAACAGAAACTGCTGAAGACCTCAGAATTGCCAAATGGTATAAGCAATGTTTTCAGTAGAGATGGGGTGTTGTTTTTCCCCAAAATTGCTCTTTTGATGATTTCCATCTTAAAATTTAATTAGTTTGACTGATTTTTTGCAATATTCAGTATGTTCATTAGACATTCAGTGTGAATTAGAAAAGAGCAATAATAAGAGAACTTAAAGTGTAGCAAAAACAAGGACTAAGCATTTTGCTTAGGTCACACTTGCAATACATGTTCTTAAAATTACACAAATATAAAATTAAAAAATTTTCCACAGATGGTGGATTTTTTTGTTCAGATGTACTGAATATTTTATAATAATCTGAAAATTCTAAATCTCTTTGAATAAGGATTTTATTAGCTTTGTATTAAGAAACAGAGGAGATACAGAAAAAGTTAGCAAGGAAACTCACAGTTATGAAATGTCTGCTATATGAGGATTAACTGACTAAACTCATGCTTCTCAAAAGACAAAGATAAGAAGAGCTAAGAATCATGAATAGGGAATAGCTGTTCATGGTAATTTTTGACACAAAAAAAGTTAATTGAAATGTGTATACAAAAATTCAAAAATAAAGAAAGCAGCTTGCCATTAACAATGTAAAGAAGTTGTGGAACTCCCTGCTGCAGGATCCTGATATAACATTGTGTTAATTTAGAAGCAATTTAGAAAAGAAGTCTGAGAGCTGTTATATATTTAAAGACAGTGAAGATTTAGGAAGCTCCTGACAAGAAATGAGTCCATGCTGGGAGGCTATTCTGGGTGAGTAACACTACATGCCTGCAATCAGTTTTCCTGCAGACAGGAACCTAGTGTAATTGGACAGGAAAGCCTGTCTTCATGTTTCAGACACAGCCAGTTTGCATAATTTTTTAATGAAATAAGAATATTCTAGTGTATCTGTAAAAATTTAAAATAGTTTAAGTTCAGATAGTCTCATGACCTTCTGTTTCAACGCAGACATGAAATAGAATATTTGATACTTTCTTGATTTCCTGTTAAAAACTATGCAAAAGTATAAACTTTACATGTTTCAATATAAAAATGGGAGCCTATGATGACACTTTATAAAACCCTATTCTTTTAGGTTACTTTCACCTAGTTAGTTTTCACATGCGCTTAAATGAAATACAATGTGGTATTGAGAAAATTCAGTGGATGCAGTTCCTTGAGGCTTCCTAAGAAAGCAAATAAAATTAAATCCCGGATCATTTGAATTAGCATGGATCTTGCATTTATTTCAGCATTTATTGATATCATCTTCAGTTGTCTGAGCCATCTGCAGGACATAGCATTACATAAGCCAATGCAGTTCATAACCGTATCTATTTGTTTCACAGACTATGTAGATCTGTGGTGGTGCATCCCCCCCACCCTTAGTCCTCTTTCTCGTACACCGCTTTACGATCTTAGGAATTCCAGGCCACGGCTTTTGTGTAGCGAGTTAGTCAGTTAAGCGCCCGTAGCGAGTTAGTCAGTTAAGCGCCCCTTAATTGTACCAGAAACTCCTACATGGCTGAAGCAGAGAACGGCCCTGTCCTTATCAAAATCTTCATATTACGGCTAACAAGGGGAGTGAGAACAAACAGCTACCCCTGACAGCCTTGAAATAGAGTGGTATCATCACTGCTGGAATTCCAGCAACCACTGACCCAAATTGTGGTTTGGATGGAAACTTACTGGTGATTAAAGTCAATCATAGAATCATGGAATGCTTTGGGTTGGAAGGGACCTTGAGAGATCATCGAGCCCAACCCCCCTGCAGTAAGCAGGGATTGAACCTGTGAACTTGGCGTTATTAGCGCCGTGTTCTAACCAACTGAGCTAACCCCGCTGGTCAATCTCACAATCCTATAAACAGCAGTCCTAAGTGAGGCCCTTTGAGCTCTTCTGGACTGCCGCAGGCTGCACCAGCATCTCCCTCTGAGCAAGATGCCTCTCAGAGCTAGCAAACTCTGAAAGTTTGCTACAACCAGAAATCCATTGCTGAAGACCGACAGTGGAGCCTGGGCTGAAACCCTTCACTCCTCGAGGCTCAACCCTCACCCGTTGAGAAATGCCAAGACATTAGACGTGAGTATTTCACTGAACTTGAGGCGAATTTTTTACAGGTATACCATTTTTATATATGTATTCATGTTTGTGTGTATGCGTGTCTGAATCAGTTTAAGTAGTCTGTAGATGTACGATTTAATTTCAAAGTGAGTCTTATACTGCTGCATTATCCCTATTCCTATTAAACTGTTGACCAAGTCTGAGACTAAGAGCGGACCTAGCCACACCTAGACTCCTCTCTGAGAAGGAGTTTAGAAAGCAAGGAGGTCTATTCTGAACCTCGTGACTCAGAGGGAGGGTCCTCCTTATCCCCTGCATACACAATCCCTTTATGAATCATCCCAACACAGTGTAACTTAATTTTCCTTTATGCACTTCCATGTAGTAATAGAGTGAACCTTGCCATCTTCGAATCTGTAACTAAGTCACTGTTTTGATCAATTTTGTCTAATCACTTTGTTAATCACTGATGACTGAGTGCTATTAAAATATTACAATCAAATCCTGTGATTTGCTACAAGTAAATTCTAAACTGTTACTAAATCAAACTGTGTAAAGTCACTCATTCACAATAAATTAACATAATCAGCAGGATTCACAAACCTGCATTCGTGACAATCATATTGTACTGCACTGCAGTATGTGTTGTAGATGCAGAAAAATGACTATCTATTAATTTATGAGCAGTGTACATTCCCCCACTGTCTCATTTTTCATGACTTGGGCTACGTGAATAAATGGTTTATAGCAGGGTCTAACTTCCTTGATCTCTGTGATCATGGGTTTGCGGTAATTGGACTACTGGGACTCATCCATGTGCAGATACAAAATGAAACTATTTTGGCCTCTAACTCCCAGACTCTTAAGAATGATTCTTAAAGCTATGAAATGCAGCTATTCCTAATGGTGTCTAAGTTCATTTCAAAGGATTATGAAACTAAGAAGATCTTTCAAAGAGTTTGGAAAGTTAAAAATTAAAGGGGGTCGGGGAAGGAAGCAAGTTATCCAAGCATTGGAAGGTTTATTTCTCTCTAATCATGGAAACAAAAGTCCTATTTACACACCCTATGGACAATAGTCAAGTCATAGGTCAAACTGTGTGTCACAGAAAAGTCAAAAAGTTATTTAAGTAGGATCCTTTGCTTGTCTCGTAATTGTATGTTTACACTATACTAAAGAAGTTAGGCACCTTATATATTATTGGTTTTCAGTGGGATCTAGACTCCTATCTTCCTTCAGTGCTTCTGAAGATTGAAGATATGAAAATTACCAACACAGGGAAGGATTCTGTAGTGAACCACTTAGGAGTAAATTCTGTAGAGAAGAGTGTGGGGATGGCTAAAGCTTGATATATTCAGTTGGATTTCTAACATGGATGGATTACTATTTTCAGGCTAAATGTAGCAGTAAGCCCCCACAGTTTTCCAGTCACTTAAATAAAATCAGGTTATGATTATTTGAATAGAATGAAGATCATTATTTAATCAAAATTATAAAGTTTAAATAATTAAACCCAAAACCAAACAAACCTACATTACTTCCTCAGAACTTTATAGAAAAATGTATCATTCATACCCTGGAGCCATGGGCAGAGCCAAGTTCTCTGTGAGGAATCATTGTGCTGTGAGAACCTAATGGTGATAACTGGGACTGCTTTGAAAACCCGATCACTGAATATTGTAGATCTTGATAGTTCCCCTGCAAAGAAAATTAATTTTGCCTGGATCTGTTATCTCTTTAAAATTTAAGTCCAATCTTTTTAACACAAATAGAATCTGTGAAGAAAATTTTGAAAGGGAGTCATTTAGTATGTTTTTGGAAGTCTAAGTACCTATTCAGAAAATCAAACTTGTTTACTATGAGAAAAAATAAAATCCTAAAATCCCACTTACTATTTCTACTAAAAGGTTGTAACACTAAACTAAAATCACAAGGCAGAGATTCAGTACAGTATTCAAGCATAATCTTTATTCTAAGGATGAATATACATTAGCTTATTGACTTGCACAGATTGAAAAACAATTATTGAATGGGGTGATGCATGTGTTTATTTGTAAGAAAAGTACAAATGACATCAAGATGAAATTTCATAAATATTTTTTCATTGGTGACAAAGTTCTTTTAGATTGTCTACTATCATTCATCCAATTTTTAGATGCATTTGTCTCATCCCACTCTTCTCTGGGACAATTCTTGTTTTTTAATAACAGAAAAGAAAATTTTGGCCTTTTCCCTCTACTTGTATGCAAGCTGATCATCATTTGGGGAGAGAAAAGAAGGTCTGTCTTTAATATATATTTCAGACCTACTTAGGGAAAAAAGAAAAAAACTCCACACCCACCCCCTCCCAAAAAAACCCACTAAGATAAAACCAGATTACTTGGGAAAACACAGTTTAAAGTGAAGATGTTTGTTGAAATAAATTTCCTTTAGTGCTTATGTTCAGCTACCTCTCAACAAAAAGGAAAACAAACAATGATACAACAGATCCTTGAGCCTTCAATGTTCCAAACTCCAGGAGGATTATTCAGGAGATTTCTCAGAAGCTCCCAGGGTCCGTTAGCCTCCATCTCCACCTTCCTACGCCATTAGCATTACCTGAAACAGTACATACCAGTATCTGAGGTACTGGTGACCTTCTTCCTCCAATTATATTAAGGCTGCATCTATCTGCGGCCATGGCAGTACTTAATTTTCCTTGTTCTTGGCAAGTTAAGAGCTTTTCCTTTTTCATTGGGAAGGGGAAACAAATATCCAGTGCTGTTGTACCACCTTGTACAACAGCAAAAAAGATTCTGGACCAGTTCTAAAGCTGTAAGCAAATAAACAGGCTGTTGGCTAGGCCCTGGATGTGACATGACAAATTGCTGGACATGATAACAGTGTGAGAAGCAGACAAATTACAGATAGTGCTACAGAAGATGGCTGGATTGCACAGATGATTAAGGAAGTGGTATGTGACAGTTCTTTTCGGGGATACTGTCAGGCAGTCCTGTGCATAATCACTGCAGCTGGAGCAGAAACAACCCTGCTTTTCTGATTATACCACAAGAGCTTTCGAAGTCAGGAGGACAGAGTTTGGAGTGGGATGGGGAGCTTTCTCTGGCTGGCAGGGAAGAACCCAGATGGATGGATTGAACATCCACATGAGTGTGGTGGTACCCCTTCCAGGTCTAACAGCATCAGCAGTTTCCCACCACTTTGTTCCATAGAAATGTTTATAGAAGCCACCTGCTCAGTTGAGGTTGAACACATACCCAAGGAGAATGACCATTCTTATCCAGTTTAAAGTAATTCTTTACTCATGGCCATTTTACAATACAGTTAGAGCAAGAAAATGCCTTTTGCTCTATGATAGAGCCAACTGAAAAACAGCTTCAACTTAAAAAAGCAGTGGACTTGTTCTTTTTATGGGGCTTGCCCTGTCAGCTTATCTCTAATGTCAAATCACAGTGTACTCTCCCTCAAAGAAAAAAAGAAAATCATTACTGATTAATTATGTCAGCTTTTGCAGGAAATAAGCAATTAGAACTAGCACACAGGGCAAAAAAAATCGATGGTACCAGTCAACTTTCTACAACAATTAATGTCTGGAAGACAGGAGTACTGACAAGTAAGACTAATCTGGAGCTGCCAAACCTGAAATACTTAATGAAACAATGAGGTAGAGGGCTTCTTACTGTAATAGCCTATAAAATAACACCGGCTACAACAAAAGATGTATAGCCAGACAAGGTAAAGCAAATCATTAAAAATCCCTTGGAAACTAACAGTGTAGAATTTTCTAATAAGGAATTATACACTTCCGAATGAATATAACACCATGTGCTGGTCTCTCCTGTGCCAGCATTAGAGTACAGGAAGAGGGAGAGGAGGCCTAAATTATAAAATAGCTACATTGGTATTTGTATTCATTTGTATTCTTTTTTATCACCTTGATTAGATTAAACATTCTTTTGCTTGTGTTTCATAGAAGTCAAGTCACAAACTTATCTATACACTGAAGGTTGCTTATGTATATTTTCCTTGTTATGGTAAGGCATGTATTGTGATTTATTTTTCTTTTAAACTGGTTTACTCCCCTTTTTCCAACACAGATTCTGACTGTGTAGCAGCCTGTCTTCTGCTTTTTTTCATTTTCTTATCCCTATCTTTGCACTTCTAGTATATTCTTCCATCTTCCTGTGTCTCTCCTAGCTCATTTAGTCTCACCTGCTTAGTTCTGTGGTTTTCAAGCAAATAATCTCCTTCGTTCATAAAGCTCAAGTGGCAGATTTGACATCACAGTAATATTAAATTATATTTTACTTTCCTAAACTTCTATTTTGACTTCCTCTAAGTTTCTTAAAGAAACATTTGAACTGATCTTTTTTCCTTAAAAACACCTAGAACAAAGCCTTCATCTTAATTTTGTTTTGCAGAACCTTAAGAAAGTTAGCATTGACAATTGTGAAGTGGTAATTCATCATCATAACCAGACCTACATGAAACCTGAGAATTACTCTGAGTGTGAAGTATATTTGGATTTCTGTGTCCCTTCTTATAGTTCTAGACTCGTTACCTTCAGGACAACACTGTTTTGAGATTCACATTGTAGGACTCAGTGGACCATGAACTGAAATTGTTTAGAGAGGGCCTGTATATATTGTTATGTGATTAGCAGGTTTAAATAGCCGGTAGGTAAAGCACAGCTGTGATGAAGATGCCTTACAGACCACCTGGACAGGTGGGCCTATGTGAAACTCATGAGGTTCAACAAGGCCTAGTGCAACGTCCTGCACCTGGGACAGGGCAACCCCCAGTATCAATACAGGCTGGGGGAGGAAAGGATTGAGAACAGCCCTGCAGACAAGGACTTGGGGGTGCTGGTGGATGAAAAACTGGACATGAGCCGGCAATGTGCACTTGCAGCTGAGAAGGCCAACCAAATCCTGGGCTGCATCAAAAGAAGCAAGGCCAGCAGGTCAAGGGAGGTGATTCTGTCCCTGTACTCTGCTCTGGTGAGACCTCACCTGGAGTACTGCATCCAGCTCTGGAGCCCTCAGTACAGGAAAGACATGGACATGTTGGAGCGGGTCCAGAGGAGGTCCACAAAAATGACCCAAGGGCTGGAGTACCTCTCCTACAAGGCCAGGCTGAAAGAGTTGGGGTTGTTCAGCCTGGAGAAGAGAAGGCTGCGGGGAGACCTTATTGCAGTCTTTCAATACTTAAAGGGGGCTTATAAGAAATATGGGGGCAATCTTTTTAGCAAGGCCTGTTGTGACAGGACAAGGGGTAATGGTTTTAAACTAAAGGAGGGTAGATTTAGACTGGATATAAGGAAGAAATTTTTTACAATGAGGGTGGTGAAGCACTGGAACAGGTTGCCCAGAGAGGTAGTGGAGGCCCCATCCCTGGCAACATTCAAGGTCAGGTTGGATGGGGCTCTGAGCAACCTGATGTACTTGAAGATGTCCCTACTCACTGCATGGGGATTGGGCTAGATGGTCTCTAAAGGTCCCTTCCAACCCAAAACATTCTATGATTCTATGATAAGGAGGGAAAGGGAGCAAATGATGTGATTTCAGAAGAAAATGGAGAGGAGTGACAGAAGGGTCCAGTTGCATAAAAGTAGGATGCTGCTCAATATGCTTGTCTGGCCTAGACTTGATCATTGCAGTATGTAAACTCTTATTTCTAATGATCTTCTGTGTGAGTGTGCTCTGTATCCTCTTTTAGTGTGTATTTATATGTGTGCGTGATTTAACAGTGAACTTCAAGCCAAGGTAGCTGGTGAGTAGAAGGAGGGTAGGGGGCCCAGTAGGGGAGAGACCAAGAGTCTCAGAGTCACATTATCAGAGACACCTGTGAAAGGACGTGTTCCTGAGCATCAGCCTGTAAAAACAGCACTGGGATATTTTTCATGGCTGTGTTTATGTGAGTGCCTGTCAAGACATTGTCCTTCTGTTTGTTTATCTGTTTGTGAGTTCACCTCTACCCACCAAGAATGAGCGAGTCCTTGGTGTCTTTCAGCCCACTGGATGTTATTGCCCTTAACAATATGGCTTTATCATTTTCTTCTGGGAGGTACTGCACCGTGAAACCACAAATCTCCAAAACAAAAATAGATTGAACTATTAACTAATTTCTTCACAAGACAAACACAGAGATACGGTTTACAGTAATAGCAGCCAGTGTGTTCAGCACGATGTGATCTTGATCTAGTCAAAAAGGTCAGCGCACTGGTCTTACAGCTCATCTTGTGCCCAGGAAAAATGGATGTAGTTGTTGGGGGAAAAAAAAGAATAAAAAAATTAGACTGAGACTGTTCAGGGGAAGATGGCATATCTTTTCAAAGAAAGCTTTCAGAGAAAGTTACTGCCAAAACACAAATTAGAAAAAAAAAAAAAAAAAACGCAACAAAAACAAAACCACAAACCAAAAACAAACAGGAGGAGAGACTGACATTGACAAAACCTGAACTTTTGATTCATCACCCAGAAAAAGAGATATTGGGAGAAAACTGGAAAATTGTTTTAGTGTTGTCACCTACTAGACCTTGAACTAGGAGTGCTCACTGAATCTCAGAAATGGTCTCTCTGATGAACATAGAAGAACACTTATATTTCACGTATCCTTGCACTAAGCAGATAATGCTCAACCGTATATCCTTACATTCCAGGTGTTCACACACCCTTTCCTAAAATAGTGAAAATTTAGAATTTTTTGCCATAGGAGGTGGTAGAAACAGACACAATACCGTTACTGGTATTGGCAATGGTATTGGGAGATAATATTAATACCAGGAAGTTGAAAAAAGATTTAAAGACATTCAATTAACAGATGCACAAAAGAGTAGTAGTGGAAATAGCTACAGACAATTTCTTCTAACCCCAATAAAATGTTTATAAGTGCTATGAAAACAACACTCTGAAAGGGAATGAACTATGTACAACTTTCCCTTCTCCCTACAAATCTTTTCTTCTTGAGCCCAACACACTTTCCTACACTCAGTACTCCACTTTACACCAAGGAGTCCTGAAACTTAGATCTTAGATTGAGCACATTAAAGAGATAGAATAGTTTTACAAAGTTTTAGAATTTTAGAAGAGCCAGTGCAATATATATGTGTTAATTTCCTTTCTGCTAACCTAACAGAGTGAATTATGTTACAGAAAAAACAATGGCACTTACCGGTGCATCCTTACAAAGAATGCCAAATCAAAAGTTTCCTCTTGTGCAGATTCCACTGTAATAAGAATTATACCAGGGAAGGTTGTGGTTTTGAATAGCCATTATCAAGAACTTCTGACAGGTATCTGATATGGAAAATAGGGAAGAATCTTAGACTGAAAGTTAAAGGATAGAAACTATTTTCAACAGATCATATAATTTGATTTATTTTCTCTTTCAAGTGAAGTAATATCTGTGGTGATGCAGCCCCCCCGGGCCACTCTGAGATCTCAGGATAAGCCCTATTGTGCTGTTATCTTGGTCATAAGTGCAGTGACTTGGGTGTCAAGCGCCCACTGGCCACACCTGCTGCCTGAATTGTATACCAGAATGACTCAGCACGAATCGCAGACAGAATGTAAAACACTAACCAAAGCCAATCATCTCGAGATCCTATAAGTAGCGATCCAAAAGGGAGACCTTTTCAGCTCTCTGGGACCGCAGCGGGCTGTGTGACCCAGTATCTCCCCCTGAGCTGGGACATCCCTCAGGGTAGAGTTCGTGAGGATTGAAGGATCATCCGTCAACGATTTCGCGAGGACTCAAATGACTGATTTCGCGAGGTTCACCGACCGTCCGTTGATGAATGCTGGCACATAAAAGTGAGTAATTCAAGGAACTCACAAAAAGGGAAATTTTAATCACAGGTTAACCTCAGTGTATGAGTGTGTGTGCAATTTGAATCAGAACTGTTTGTCTGTCTCTGTGTGTGTGCGATTTGATTTAGAGCTGTTTGTCGGTCTGTCTGTGTGCGATTTGATTTAAACCTCATTTGTGTGTGCAACCTTGCTGTAAGTTTTGGGTGACCCTTGCCATTCCCAAATCTTTAACTAAGTTGCTATTTTGACTGTAACAAATTCCATCGAATTGTTCTTTTGTATTGGCTGATGCTTAATTGTTGTTAAGAATTAGACAGTCTAATTTTGTGATCTATTGCAAAGATATTAATAAATCTTAAATTGCTGCTAAACCAAAGCTGTGTAAAAAACCATATTCACAACAACATCCCACACATTTCAAAAAAGATTATCGAAACTATGTGGGACATACGGCAGATGTCAGGTGCTGCTGAGAAAAACCTAAAACAACTTGCAACCAATTGATGAAGAGAGAAGCCTTACCTATTTTTATCTTCTATTCATCATCACCACCACGACCGTTGTCTGACAGCATAGCTATCTCCTCAAAAGTACAGTACAAGACATTATTCTGACACTGGGTTTTTAAAAACGCTATTTTTTTATGAAGTCATCTCTGAAGTAGCTCACGCTGACTTAGCATTAACTCCAAGGGGAAAACATATTTGGAGCTGTGCTAATGGTACCTGCTGGAGTTTTCTCAACACACACCTTTAGGAAAGAAAATCATCAAAGCCAAGTTCCATCTGGATTAGTGCATATAACAAGATGGTCATTAAATCATCTTGAAATAACAAAAAAATTGTACCATCATAGAAAACTATTATATGTCACAGTGCTGGAAATGTCATAATTAGTAGCTAACTGAACATAGAATAGCAGGCAATTTTATTCCTATCATTGCCAAAACGTTTAAATGAAGAATTTATCCAAATGTACAAACTCTTCTTTCCAATGTGTCTAAACTTATTGTTTGATTTCCCCTTCAATATCAGCAAGGCTGCCTGTTTAACTCAAGGCCCAAAGTCAATCATATGGGCACAGTTTTGTGTTGTTTTTTATTTTAATACTATCAGTAGCAATGACAATTTAATCTCAGGTTTTCATTTTTCATGAATGACAATTCTTTTGTACCAGGAATGATACTTCTTCTGGCCAGAGTTGGTGTTTTTTTGAACTCAAGAAATGTAATCTGTCATGCAGAGTCACACACATTAATGCTTGAACATATGTACACATGCTTGCACACATTCATATATACACATATATATACAGACACAAAAAGACAAAATTATTTAGACAATGCTTCATTTGAAAAGAAAGTATAAATTTTTGTATACTTTTTTTTTTCAAATTCTGATCAATAATTTATTAGATTGATGTTTACACTTTGGATTTCTTATCTGGCTATGTGGGAGGTGAAGGGAAGAAAGCTCAAATCACACCCTGATTCAGTCTGTGTATTTTAGACTTATTCCAAGGTGAAAAAAAAGCTAATGAGAACAGCTGGCACATACAGCTAAAGACATTCATATTAAAACACAGCTCTTTTATTACACAGGTAAAGAAGATATGAAATTTTGGTCTTTAAACTAATAGATTAATGTCCGTGAAGAATATGAAGTATTTTGATCAATCTAGATTTCTAAAGTGACCTCATTAGCAATCCTCATCCAGGAAATTTTCACTGGATATCATGTTTTCTCTTTCACCTTGTGAAAGAGTGATTTTATAAAGCAATGTCCCTAGGACAAATTTTCTAAAATCAGTTACAGAGGTATATATTTTAAAGGCAGTCATTTGTGCAAGGGTAAAGGACAAGGGGCAAGACAGGAAGTGAAATGTATCATTCCAATGAAAATTTCAGGGAGTTTCAGTTCATAAGAACAGTAAAAAAATTGTGCCAAACTGGATTATGGCTTTTCATCCCATTCTGGACATATGCCAGCAATGAAGGACACAGTGACCTGAATTTGGTTTTATTTATAAAGTAAATTTTCTTTCCCCTGTTCCCAAATGATTTTGTAAAATGAAAAAGTGTTCAACTGAAAAGAGTCTTCTAGCTCTGGAATAAGTCAATAAACGGAAACACATACAGCCTATATTAATATAAACCTTAATTGACCTAAGTAAGTCTGGTATCCTATCTTTAATAAATTACTAGGCCAGAACAATACCAATAAACATTAAAGAAATAAACTCATGGAGTCTTGCAGTGTCTCAATATTTAACACCAACACTGGGTTAAGAAGGGCTTCAAATTATAAAAGCCATTTATAAGACTTTTCTCCTTTATATTGCTTAACAGAAAATTTTTAAATCTGGATATTTTGTAGAGTGTCCTCACATGACTGAATATTTTTATGAATGATCTCACTGAAATCCATACAAACTGTTTCAATTTTTTCACTGAAGAGAAAAAAAAATTGGAAAACTTGCAAAAGTTTGACTTCTATCAAAAGGAAGGAAGTATTTCCTGTTAGAATAATAAATATTTTATATAGAGATATGAAGCAATGAACTCTTCTTGAAAAAACAGAAATCTCTTCAATTGATTTATTAATGTCTCATCTATGAATTACAGTAACACTCAAAATTATAGTTTTTCTCAAAATTCAAGTTGATTTTCCTGTTTAAGTAATCCTTCCAATATGCATATATTTTTCTATACAATCTGCAGATATATATAACAGAAATGGGTTCTCTTACCGCTCTGCTCTCATTAAAGTCACTTAGTCTTTCCCCCTATGCAAAATCAGAAAGTCTGGAAGAGTCTTTTGTATGGGAAATTTCATTCTAATGATCTGAATTTCTTTATCAACCTGAAAGTCTATTATTGTTGTGGGTTTTAATGCTTTTAGACACTTAAAGTAATTAATCCCACTGTTTTATGATAGAAATAAAGGAGAAAAAACTTAACTGTTATGTTGCGTATCTGTTAAAGATTTCACATAAGTTCGTTCTTTCTTTCTTTCTTTCTGACCTCTGTGGAGATAGGGAAAGCCATCTAAACAGCCGAGATTTGAGAAACACTTTAATTTTTAGGAAGAATTTGTATTTGACACGTATCTGATGTATTTGACAAAAGTTCCTTTCAGGCGTTCAGAATTTTGGATTCTTCCTTAAAGAAAAACATATGCATATGTATATATATGGTGGGACTGCAGGTCTGAAAGGAATGTTGCAATAGCAAGCGCACCTGGAATAGAATCATAGAATCATAGAATTGTTTAGGTTGGAAAAGACCTTTAAGATCATCCAGTCCAACCATTAACCTAACATTACCAAGTCCACCACTAAACCAATCAAGGGTAGACTAGACTAAACCAAGTCCCAAAGTGCCACATCTATCCGTTTTTTGAACACTTCCAGGGATGGTGACTCCACCACCTCTCTGGGCAGCCTGTTCCAATGCTTGACCACCCTTTCTGTAAAGAAATTTTTCCTAATATACAACCTAAACCTCCCCTGGCGCAGCTTGAACCCATTTCCTCTTGTCCTATCACTAACTACATGGGAGAAGAGACCAACACCCACCTCACTACAACCTCCTTTTAGGTAGTTGTAGAGAGTGATAAGGTCTCCCCTCAGCCTCCTCTTCTCTAGTCTAAACAACCCCAGTTCCCTCAGCCGCCCCTCATAAGGCCTGTTCTCTAGACCCTTCACCAGCCTTGTTGCCCTTTTCTGAACACACTCCAGCACCTCAATGTCTTTCTTGTATTGAGGGGCCCAAAACTGGACACAGTATTCTAGGTGCGGCCTCACCAGCGCCAAATACAGTGGGACAATCACCTCCCTGCTCCTGCTGGTCACACTATTCCTCATACAAGCCAGGATGCTGTTGGCCTTCTTGGCCACCTGGGCACACTGCCCGCTCATGTTCAGCCGGCTGTCGACAAACACCCCCAGGTCCTTTTTGGCCAGGCAGCTTTCCAGCCACTCTTCCCCAAGCCTGTAGCGCTGCATGGGGTTGTTGTGTCCAAAGTGCAGGACCCGGCACTTGGCTTTGTTGAACCTCATACAGTTGGCCGTGGCCCATTGATCCAGCCTGTGCAGGTCCCTCTGCAGGGCCTTTCTGCCCTCCAGCAGATCGACACTCCCACCCACTTTGGTGTCATCTGCAAACTTACTGAGGGTGCACCTAATCCCCTCATCCAGATCATCGATAAAGCTATTAAACAAGGCTGGCCCCAAAACAGAGCCCTGGGGAACACCGCTCATGACTGGTTGCCAACTGGACTTAACTGCATTCACCACAACCCTCTGGGCTCAGCCACCCAGGCAGTTTTTTTACCCAGCGAAGACTACACCCATCCAAGCCATGAGCTGCCAGCTTCCCAAGGAGAATATTATGGGAGATGGTGTCAAAAGCTTTGCTAAAGTCCAGGTAAATGACATCCATATATTATTATATCCACAATATTATTACACTTAGAATCACAGAACCATAGAATGCTTTGGGTTGGAAGGGACCTTTGAAGGTCATCTAGTCAAACCCCCCTGCAATGAGCACGGACATCTCCAACTAGATCAGGTTGCTCAGAGCCCCATCCAAACTGACCTTGGATGTTTCTAGGGATGGGGCCTCTACCACCTCTCTGGGCAACCTGTTCCAGTGCTTCACCACCCTCATTGCAAAAAAATTCTTTCTTATGTCTAGTCTAAATCTATTCTTCTTTATTTTAAATCCGTTATTCCTTGTCCTGTCACAACAGGCCTTGCAAAAAAGATTGTCTCCATCCTTCCTATAGGCCCCCTTTAAGTACTGAAAGGCCACAATAAGGTCTCACCGCAGCCTTCTCTTCTCTAGGCTGAACAATCCCAACTCTCTCAGCCTGTCCTCATAGGAGAGGTGCTCCAGCCCTCAGATCATTTTTGTGGCCCTCCTCTGGACCCGTCTTCCCTTGTTAGAAATCAACTTTCTTGTAACATTTTTATCATTGGGAAAAAATTGTTTCTATGTCTTCCCACACCACCCATGAAAAAAGACTGAAAAAAACACTTCGGAATTGCAGAAGAATTAGTTTTACTATATGAGCAAAACATATAATTGGGGATAGGCTTTCTTTTTTATTACATATACATTATCAAATACAAGTATTGAGAAAATTCTGAGGGCATGATATGCATTGTATGATAATGCATTTTATGCATAATACATGTCTCAAAATAAAGCTGTTTAATGCACCCTCAGCCTTTATTCACACTTGCCTAAAATTATAGGGCATAATGTATTTATTGTGAGTTCAAAAACTATTATAAATTTATGACTTGAACTTTCAAGTAAGATTGTTCAGGCAACCCCCTGCCTTAGACATGCACATTTTTGAGAATTAGGAAAACTCAGGATATTAATTTTGCAGTATGATAGACTTGCTGCAGAAAAATAGGATGATAGTGTATGAGGCATGCTATTTGCTGCAAAGCTTTATGGACAGATTTACATAATTGCAAGCAGAACCTCTTCAGTATAATTTCAGATAAGAGATGCTCTGGTTTCCATGGTTCAACCCAATATTTACCTAAAGCAGAGAACTGCACAGATGCTTAAAACCTTAGCTAGAATGTTGAAAGACAACTACACTGATGCAAATCCACACTGTTCCCCTTCAGTGCATGAGGAAAAAGAACTTCAGTAACCACATTACAATAAATCATGGTGCTACTTTGCATTTATTCTATCACATGAACTGTGGAGCTCACAATCTTGCCACCTCCATTTTTTTTTTGTCTGCAATTAAAGTATGAGCGTCTGTAGCTAGTGGAGGTTTTTTGTGAGGGATTGTTTATTAATTTGTAAACCAGATTTTTTCACTGTGTTATCTTTGAGTTATTTATATTTATTTAAACTCAAATCTGTGTCAAGCCATTAACAATTGTACTAAATGAAAATGACACTGAATTATCAAAAAAAAGAGGAAATGTGGCATCGTGAGTTAAATGTGCAGTCTATTGTCCATTTTCTCCTGAAATTATATGGATACTGGCCATTAAGAGGAATACTGCCACACCTTAGGTAGAAAAAGTAATTTCTCCATCAATTTATTCAATAGTAGTGTGGTTTTCAGCAAACCAAAACCAGTCAGCAATTTAAACCTTTAGCAGACATTTGCTCCTTCATCAGTTTTCCTTGTCAAATCATTATGTTGAAAAAAAACCCCACCCAATAAGATGGCATGTCCCTTATTAAATAAAAATATGCAACGTCACAAACATGAAGTTCCAGTTTCTTCTCAAAAAAGCAAAGTAATATCTCAGGGTTTTTTTAAGTTGCTGTCCATTCACATAATGATTTTCACTGCAGAAAACCGGTGGCAAACTAATACACATGATAAAATCCCTTCCTTTCTTGTTCACATTTTTGCTTTGTGGTGATTGCATTGTGTGTATGCAAGGTGTGTTGCAGGAAGCAAAAGGATGATAAAATACCAGACTCCCTATCACCTTTCTCCTACCCTCCTGAGCTCCTGCAGTAACTATATTCCCTAACAACCTGAAATAAGGGTTTTCTGATTACTTTTTATGATGGGAAAGTAGTTTTTTTATGTCTTGCAAACAATAGCACTGACAAGTTTCCTTTCTTACAGCCTCAGCTTCCCCATTTATATGACACTTGTTATTGCTCTCTGTTATGCTAAGGAAGCCAGACATCTTTGCTCTTTAACCAAAATGTCTTTACATTTTACCCTTTTTTCTTATAGCACCTGGTAATCCTTTCTTGCGGGTTATGAATTAAGCTTCAAATACACTATTGATCTTACCTTAAAAACAAAAAAAACCAAAACAAATTGGAATAAGTAATCACATGCAGTGTATAGAGGAAGACTTATTCTCAGTCAAACCAGGTGAAGCACATTCAGCACAGTAATAGATGGGAAAACAACCTGAAGCCAGCAGTTTACATCTCACAAAAATGGTGTCCTACCCTGACAGGTCTGTCAGCAATGTTGACAGTCCAAATAACGTATATCTGACTTTTCTAAGTGCAGAAACTATTTTCAAAGAAACTCCAGTTGAACTTATTTACAAATTACAATTTTTCCTCCTCTGTTTCTGTTTCCAAGGCTGCTGTGTATCCCGAAAACTAGGGACTGCTATTTCTTTTTCTGCACTAATGATTATTGGCTTTTGTCATCTAGCAAAAATAATACATGTTCTCCTACAATATATACTACTAGATGCACATGGAGGTATGTCTGTGTATATGTATCCTTTAAATGAATTTGTCACCATAAAATTGTCAATCTTCCATGGACACAGACATGCTGAACTTCCAGCAAAACACTCTGTTGAGTCTACTGTGTGAAATTTCAGTTGCTGTAGCTCTCCACAGCTCTATTAACTAGCTCACATCATCTCAACTAACATGTTTCTCACCACTATGTTAGCACTGCAGGAGTTACTGAGCTCTCACCACCAGCACACAACTCATTTTGGTGTGATGAATCTCTGTTGAATGTCAACAACAGGCATGGTACTGCAGCTGCTCAAAGGAGGCACAATCCTTTTTTTTTTTTAAGTTGCTGTTTACAGATCTTTTTTTCTTTGCCTGAGGACTAAGGGGTTACATCAGGGATTGCATCATGTTTTATTACCCATGATTCAAGAAATGAGAAAAATTAAAAGAACTATTAGCAAACAGACACAAGGACTGAGAAGGATACTAGACCAAATTTGTCTTCATACATCCAGAAACTGCCTGTACTGCTTCCTTGAAAGCTTAAATTATCAACTGGACTCTGCAGTCATTCCTTGTTCTTTGCTTTCCTTAACTCCAACATAAAAATTTCCACTGTGTTTCTGAGTGTTACAGATAACCTGAAAAGGAATGCATCACATTTCCATTCGCCTTTTTGTCTGGACACATTAGGTTATAAGTACTTAATTATCAGCTGTACTTACTTTCTTACTATTGGCTTATGCTCAGTTCAGGATAGACAAAGAAATCAGTTCACAAAAGGAATGAGTCCTTCAAATGCACAGTTCCGCTAATGAAGTAGACCTATGTAACACTCATGAGAGTCCTTCATGGCAACTCAACACCCTAAGAAAATCATTGCCATCTGAGTGCATCTGAGTATCACTATCCTGATACAATTTTGCTGGTCCACAGGGTAAATATTTGATTTAATGGAGCAGCAAATTTTAAATGCCAAATGTCATTTCCCAGTCTTCCCAATAGTCCGAGGGTTGTTCGCTGTAGTTAATTTTCCTTACTGTTCAAATGTAGTCAAATATAAATCTGAAATAGAAATTAGCATCAAGAAAGAGATGCATAGCTTACTTTCAGCACATGCAAACTTGAAAAACAAGAATATAAATAAATTTAATCCATATGTGCTCTTTACCAAAAAGTAAAATTTTCAAGTATATCATATATTGAAATGTTTTAATGGTTGTTCATCCTAAGAGAAGATACCTTTTGTTATTAAGTGAAAGGCAAATGCAAAAATGGATTAAACAGACTGGGAGAGAGGAATATATGAACACATATGTATATATCTAAACATACATAGAAGTTTTTCTTTTTTTTTCTCTCAGTCCTGATTTGCTCTAGTTGTTTCAAATCAGTGATCGAAACCAGTCCTCTTGGACTTTTTTTTCTGAAGGAAAAAAGACTATTTAAAAACTTTTTAAAATACTTTAAAACTTTATTTGCTCATTCAGCTACTCTGAAGAAGGACTGTAGCCAGGGTCCTTCCTCCTTTTTGCTCAAATTCTAATAAGTAAAAAAAAAAAAGGTGTGTGCTACACTCAGTGCTTGTTTATATCAGAACATGTTAAAGATTTTTAAAATATATCTTAGAAGGCATTTATCTGTTCTTTACTTAAAACAACTGGCAGCTGGATTCTCAAACTTCATGATAAAACTCATGCCCTGCCTTAATTATTTAGCAACACGGCATTGTTTATTCTTTGACCTCACATTTTAAGGCGAAGCTGATTTTTCTACATAAATTTTAAAGCATTTCCCTCAAGCAATATTCTGGACCCCAAGCAATATTCTGGACCTCACAAATTAAGTTCCAAAATTCCCAGTGCTGCAAGAGTTATAAAATGTCATTGGGAATACAGATAGTATGTTAAAACAACTGAGTTGAAAAAGGAAAGTCTCAGAGCTGACAGCTCTTGCAGCTGCAAAAAGATATGTCTGGAAACTGGAGAGAGAAAAATTCAGCAAGGCAGAATAGAGGAAGCAATATTGAGCTTATTCTTAAATTATGCAAGGTTATATTTTCACCCTTAACTCAGTGTGTCTTCATCTCTGGGAACCAATGCTACAAATTACTTTTGTTTGGAGTGTGTTCTGTTCTGGACAGCTAAAACACAAACAGGCAAGTGTTAGAGGTAGCTGGATCTGGTGGATTTGGGGATGCAGGAGGTCCCTCCCTCAGCGTCCTGAGCAGCAGCTGGCATGACTGCCCCTATTATCTCCTTTTCCCTGTATTCTCCATCCTTCTTCCTTCCCCAACACTCCATGACACGTCTTTTTCCCTACCATCATCCTTCTCCTAAACATCCCATCATGTCTTATACAGTCCCCCCTTGATATCATATAATGAGTTTTATACAACCACCAAAATTTCTTCTGTTGACTCATCCCCCCAAGGGGACACTATTGACAAAGCCTTCTTACTCCAGCTACAGGAGGCATCATGCTCGCAGGCTCTCATCCTGCTGGGGGGCTTCAACCACCCCAACATCTGCTGGAAAAGTATCACAGTGAGCTGTAGGCAATCCAGGAGACTCTTGGAGTGCAGTGGGCATAACTTCTTAAGAAGGTAATAGACAGCTGTACCAGAGCAGATGCATGACTGGACCTGTTGGTCACCAATGCAAGTGAGCTAATCAGTGACATCAAGATTGGAGGCAGCTTGGGCTGCAGTGATCATGCATTGGTGAAGTTCGCAGTCCTGAGGGATATGTGTCAGGTGAAGAGTAAAGTCAGGACCCTGAATTTTAGGAAAGCAAAATTCCAGCTCTTCAAGGAGTTAGTCAATAGGACCCCCTGGGAAACTGCCCTCAGGGACAAGGGAGCAGAACAGAGCTAGCAGATCTTTAAGGATGCTTTCCAAAGAATGCAAGAGCTTTCAATCCCCAGGTGTAAGAAATCAGGAAAAGATGGCAAGAGACCGGCATTGATGAGTCCAGACCTGCTGGTCAGACTAAAGGGCAAGAAGGAAATGCACAGACAGTGCAAGCAGGGACAGGTATCCTGGGATGAGTATAGGGACATTGCCCAGTTGTGTAGGGATTGGGTCAGGAAGGCCAAGGCATGGCTGGAGCTGAATTTGGCAAGGGATGCAAAGAATAATAAGGGCTTCTACAGGTATGTCATCCAGAAAAGGAAGATCAAAGAAAGTGTAGCACCCCTGATGAACATGACTGGCAAACTGGTAACAACGGACAAGGAGAAGGCTGAGTTGCTCAACAACTTCTTTGCCTCAGTCTTCATTAGCAACCTCTCTTCCCACACCTCTCGAGTGGATGGACCTCAAGGCAGGAACTCAGGGAACAAAGTCCCTCCCACTGTAAGAGATCAAGGTTGTGGCCACCTGAGGAATGTGAACATATATAAGCCTATGGGACTTGACAAGATGCATCCCAGAGTGCTGAGGGAATTGGCTGACGTAGTTGCCAAGCCACTCTCCATGATATTTGAAAAGTCATGGCAGTCAGGTCAAGTCCCTGGGGACTGCAAGAAGGGAAACATTGTGCCCATTTTTAGAAAGGGAAGAAAGGAGGACCCTGGGAACTACCGACCTGTCAGCCTCAACTCTGTGCCTGGGAACATCATGGAACAGATCCTCCTAGAAGCTATGCTCAAGCACATGGAGGACAAGGAGGTGATTTGAGACAGCCAGCATGGATTCACCAAGGACAAGCCTTGCCTGACCAACCTAGTGGCCTTCTATGATGGAGTGACTACCTACGTGGACAAAAGAAGAGCTACAGATGTCATCTATCTGGACTTCTGTAAGGCCTTTGACACAGTCCCCCAAAATATCCTTCTCTCTAAATTGGACAGATATGGATTTCATGGGTGCACTGTACAGTGGATGAAGAATTGGTTGGATGGTCGCATCCAGAGAGTAGTACTAGGTCAAAGGTTCAATGTCTAGATGGAGGTCGGTGACAAATGAAGTCCCTTGGGGATCCATATTGAGACCAGTACTGTTTAATATCTTCATCAATGACATAGACAGTGGGATCGAGTGCACCCTCATCAAATCTGCAGATGACACCAAGCTGAGTGGTGCAGTTGACACACCTGATGTTGGGATGCCATTCAGAGGGACCTGGACAAGCTGGAGAGGTGGGCCTGTGTGAACCTCATGAGGTTCAACAAGGCCGAGTGCAAGGGACTGCACCTGGGACAGGGCAACTCCCAGTATCAATACAGGCTGGGGGAGGAAAGGATTGAGAACAGCCCTGCAGACAAGGACTTGGGGGTGCTGGTGGATGAAAAACTGGACATGAGCCGGCAATGTGCACTTGCAGCTGAGAAGGCCAACCAAATCCTGGGCTGCATCAAAAGAAGCATGGCCAGCAGGTCAAGGGAGGTGATTCTGTCCCTGTACTCTGCTCTGGTGAGACCTCACCTGGAGTACTGCATCCAGCTCTGGAGTCCTCAGTACAGGAAAGACATGGACATGTTGGAGCGGGTCCAGAGGAGGTCCACAAAAATGACCCAAGGGCTGGAGTACCTCTCCTACAAGGCCAGGCTGAGAGAGTTGGGGTTGTTCAGCCTGGAGAAGAGAAGGCTGCGGGGAGACCTTATTGCAGTCTTTCAGTACTTAAAGGGGGCTTATAAGAAAGATGTGGACAAACATTTTAGAAGGGCCTGTTGCAATAGGACAAGGGGTAATGGTTTTAAACTAAAGGAGGGTAGATTTAGACTGGATATAAGGAAGAAATTTTTTACAATGAAGGTGGTGAAGCACTGGAACAGGTTGCCCAGAGAGGTAGTGGAGGCCCCATCCCTGGCAACATTCAAGGTCAGGTTGGATGGGGCTCTGAGCAACCTGATGTACTTGAAGATGTCCCTGCTTATTGCAGGGGGGTTGGACTAGATGACCTTCAAAGGTCTCTTCCAACCCAAACTATCTAAGATTATTTTCAGAGTCCAATACTCTCTGACCAGGTTCTTTTAGATATTCCATACATGGAGGCCATAATTTAATATAGAGTCTATTTATTTGAAGATATTTGATGTTATGCAGGCTTCTTAATTTGGCAGACTGATACAAAATATACAGAAAACACAAGTGTAAGTAACACTTGGCAAAATACAGGAATTGCAATATAAACTCACACACAATACCAATGTGATGCCCATTACCAGTTTCTGTATTATGCTCACTGTTACAACACTGGTCACCCCCAGTGACCTGGAAGCAATGCAAGGGTTGAAGCCAGCTCAGGCCCGTTGCTCTCTGAAGTTCTTTTGTTAGTTCTTCAGTTTTTTTACTCTAGGTTGTGCTAAGCCATGTATTCACTCCCTGCCCCTGCCTCCCTGTGCTCCTTCTGGCTAACTCAGGGAGACATTCTAACTCTTTTAATGAACTCGGGGAGAATCAATTACACCACTAGTTGATCCATTCAACTGTTGATAGCTGTTTATCTAAAACAAAGGCCAGCCTCTGGTCCCCTTTGTGTTGAGATAAAGTAAGCTTCTTTGCCACAGCTGTGGTCAGTCACATGCTACATTATTCCCCGAATTTCACACTGCCCTTGCCCATCTCCTCTGAGCTTTATTCCATTATTGGTTAGTCACAAATATTAAGAATTACTGTTTTTCTCCAAAACAGAAAAATTGCATACAGCTTTGGAAAAGATTTGGTAGAAATATAAACTATAACTAAATGAAGAAGTTGCTGATTACTCTTCACTGTTAGCTGCTTCTATATGGATTCAAAGGTTAAGTGATTTCAGAAGAATTATCCTAACTTTTCTCAAATTGTCAGAAAAACACTTTCATTTAAAGATGATGACATGTGCTTGCACTATGGGCAAAAAATCACGATGTTGTTGAACATAGTAATGCTGGACACAAACCAATAACTGTTTTGACCTCAAGGGGTAGGTAAATTAAAGTACCCAGTAACTGGAAAAAGGGAAATGTCACACCCATTTCAAACAACAGTAAAAAGGAGAACCCTGGGAACTACCAACCAGACAGCATGCAGTAGATTGTCCTGGAACAGATATTGAAACATACAGAAGACAGGTAGGTGATTAGAGACAGCCAACATGGCTTCACCAAGGGCAAATTGTGCCTGACTAATCTAATGGCCTTTTATGATGAAGTGACTGTATCAAAGGACAAGGGAAGATTTACAAATGCAATCTGCCTGGACTTCTGTAAGGCCTTTGATATGGTCCCCTGTAACATTCTTGCTGCTGAATGTGTTCCATGCATGGACTGTTAGATTGATAAGGAATTGGCTGCATGTCCACGTCCAAAGAGTTACAGTCAATGGCTCAATGTCCAAGTGGAAATCAGTAATGAGTGGTGTCTCTCAAAGGTCCATACTGGGACCAATGCTATTTCGTATCTCCATCAATGATGTAGATAGTTGGATTGAGTGCACCCTCAGCAAGTTTTCAGATGATACCAAACTGAGTTGTGCAGTAGATTTGCTAGAGGGAAGGGATGCCATCCAGAGGCATCTTGAGAGGCTTGAGGAGTGTGCCCATGTGAACCTCACGAAGCTGAACAAGGCCAAGTGCAAGGTCCTGCACCTGGGCCAGGCCATCGCCAAATCAGAACAGACTGGGGAATTGAAAGGGCTAAACCTCTGACAATACCTGACTCAGATAGTTTCAGTTATTTGCTAAAGCAGAGTAGATAAATAGGACAGATATTTCGAAGAATGTGACTCCTTGTCTGGCACAATTAAAACACATCTTAAGCTCCTTAGGTTTGCTGTGTAAAGCACTGATAACATAGACTCAGGACACCTGTGCCTTGAGATGAGCACTCAAGGAACTGGTTTTGTAACATTCCAAGGCCAAAGGACTGATGAGCTAATTCAGTGACCATATATGGACAAAGGACGCCCAAAGTTCAACCAGTGGACAAGTGAGGAGGACTACCAGAGACCACCGGAGGACCCCTGAAGACCACCAAAGAGGATGACTATGCCTGCGGATTGGACATTTGCATACGTTAATGAGTTCCAGGAACTCTCATGTTTATGTATATGAATTCTCGGAAATCCTGTGAATATGTATCACTTTATAGTATATAATCTTTGGAAGTTTGCCAAATCGTTGGAGCACTCATGGTGGAACGATCCCCAGTGCTGCCCAGCACTGCAATAAAGGATGCCTGCTTAATAGTAACTTTGTTGCTATTGAGTTTTATTTCGGGAACTTTCTGAATACTCCATTTCCTCCTATGGAGAGGTTCGGACTTTGAAGAGTAGTATCCGCAAATTTTTGTATCAGAATGAATGGATTGAGAGCAGCCCTGTGGAAAAGGGGTGGGGGACAGACTGGACATGAGGTGACAATGTGTGCTTGTAGCCCAGAAAGCCAGTCATGTCCTGGGCTGCATCTAAAGAAGTGTGGCCAGCATGTTGAGGGAGGTGATTCTGCCCCTCTACTCTGCTCTCATGAGACCCCACATGAGGTACTCCATCCAGTGCTGGGGTTGCCAGCACAAGAAACTTATGGACCTCTTACAGCCAGTCCAGAGGAGGGTCACAAAGATGGTCAGAGGGCTGGAACCCCTCTTCTATGAAGAAAGGCTGAGAGAGTTGGCATTGTTCAGCGTGGAGAAGGCTCCAGGGAGACCTTATTGCAGACCTTTCAGTACTTAAAGGGGGCTTATAAGAAAGATGGAAAGAGACTTTTTAGCAAGCGCTATAGTGACAGGACAAGGGACAATGGTTTTAAACTGACAGAGGGTATATTTAGATTGGACATAAGAAAGAAATTGTTTCCAGTGAGGGTGGTGAAACACTGGAACAGGTTGCCCAGGGAAGTTGTGAATGCCCCATCCCTGGAAACATTCAAGCTTGGGGCTTTGAGAAACCTGATGTAGTTGAAGATGTCCCTGCCCTTAGCGGGAGCACAGTGGACTGGATGACCTTTAAAGGTATCTTCCAAGCTAAACCATTCTGTGATTCTATAATTCTATGACTGTGTACACTTTTGGCATTTTTGGCAGTATATTATGTCTGGCCATCTATATGACGTGAACTAATTGACTAATAGAGGAAGGGAAAGAAATGCTTTCACCGTATGAGGTACACATTTCTGTGTGTACAGGCTCTTGTTTCAGCATGTGAGAAGTTTTCAATGATTTCTGGAGCATAAGGACATATGGTTTGTAAGCTTATCTGCTTAACAGCTAAGAAGCAGCATGAGGTGAAAAAAAGAAACAGGAAAAGCCATAAATTAATCTCATAGATAGACAGGAGGTAACAAGCAGGAGATAATTCAGATAACAATAAATACCAGAACCCATAGATCACTGATTAATGGGCCATCAAGGGAACCACAATTGCAGCAGTGGGGAGGTTCAACCAGAACTTTGTGACTGACAAGAAAGTAAAGCAATATAATTGCAATTTGCATGGCAAAGAGCAGACTTATGGGCCATCTGAGCAGGTGTGTGGGACTGTGTGAAACTTATTATGGGTTGTCTAAGGAAGAAGCCAAAAATGGTGAAAAGGATTGATCAGGGTGAATCAGGAAAAAATGTGCTTTTAAAAAAAGCAGAGAAGGGAATAAAAGGGGTTGGCCCTGTTTAAAAAGGCTGCTTATTAATAATCTTGTCTGACTGAGGTTTGAGCCTGATCAATGTCCACTTTATCTTAGTAAATGATGAATAGAATAGAATAGAATAGAATAGAATAGAATAGTTCCAGTGGGAAGGGACCTACAATGATCACCTAGTCCAACTGCCTGACCACTTCAGGGCGGACCAAAAGTTAAAGCATTAAGGGCATTGTGCAAATGCCTCTTAAACACTGAAAAGCATGGGGCATTGACCACCTCTCTAGGAAGCCTGTTCCAGTGTTTGACCACCATCTCAGTAAAGAAATGCTTCCTCATGTCCAGTCTAAACCTCCTCTGGCACAGCTTTGAACCATTCCCATACATCCTATCACTGGATCCCAGGCAGAAGAGATCAGCACCTTCCTCTCCATGTCCCCTCCTCAGGAAGCTGTAGAGAGCAACAAGGTCACCCCTCAACCTTCTTTTCTCCAAACTAGACAAATCTAGAGTCCTCAGCTGCTCCTCACAGCAAATGCCTTCCAGCTCTTTCACCAGCTTTGTTGCCCTCCTCTGGATACATTGAAGTACCTTCACATCCTTCTTAAATTGTGGGGCCCAGAACTGCACACAATACTCGAGGTGAGGCTGCACCAACGCTGAATACAGTGGGTTAGTCACCTGTCTTGACTGGTTGGTCATGCTGTGTTTGATGTACACCAGGATGCAGTTTGCCCTCTTGGCTGCCAGAGCACACTGCTGACTCATATTAAGCCTGCTGTCAACCAGCAGCCCCAGATCCCTTTCTGCAGGGTTGCTGTCCAGCTACTCCTCTCCCTATCTATACTCCATCCCAGGTGCAGAATTTGTCATTTGTTCTTGTTAAATTTCATGCCACTGATGATTGTCCAGTGCTCCAATCTATTCAGATAGCTCTGCAAGGCCTGTTGTCCCTGGAGAGAGTCAACAGCACCTCCCAGTTTAGTATCATCAGCAAACTTGCTGACGGTGCATTCAACTCCTGCATCCAGATCATTGATAAAAATGTTAAACAGAACTAGCCTTAGAATTGAGCCCTGAGGAACACCACTAGTGTTCCTAGTGATATTCCTAATTATTTTCTGTGTGGTCTTGTGCTCTATTTTATGTTTGTGTGTATTCATAAATCACTAACAAACTTCAAGTTGTTCTAGTTGATGAGAAGGAGGAGACAGAAGTCTGGAAAGTCTAGAAAGACCCAGCATCAGAGCTGGAGACTGAATAAATGGGTCCCAAGTTCCAGGTGTCTGGGCCTGGATACCTCACAGGCTTACAGTCTAGCCAAGGGTTCAAGTTCCCATGAACATGAGTGAGCACATAAGGTGAGAAATGGTGCATCTACATTCTGTGAACAGACATGTTTATATGGGTGCTAGTAACGGCACTTGTCATGTCTGCATTGATCCATCTGGCCAGCAGTGTATGCATTGTGTAGGTGTGTATCTGCTTCCTTGGGATCCATGCTCAGGTTTGCTTCTGGTTGGACATGTAAATGAGAACATGTCACGAATGGGCAATTTAGACTGCTTAAAGAACCACTGCTGAAGGTATCAGCAAAAGTGGTTTTATTGAGATACGATGTTGCAAAAGTGCAATGTAACAAAGTTAAATGGCAAGGTTCACTCTATTACTGTACTGCACAAAGGATATAGCAGTCATTCAAAACTGCCAAGACAGAATCAAAGTTACCAAGACAAAACTGAAGTTACCAAGACAAAAATGAAAGTTACTAATACAGAATCTTAGTGCACTATAATACAAGGTTATGCGTGATATCGGTCACTTATCAAAGATGTGTTATTGGTAAAAGGTCTCTCTGCCTCAAGGAGCAACCTTGAGAGGTGTCCCAGCTCAAAGGGAGATCATCGCCATGCAGCCAGCTGCTTAGCAGGGAGAGCACAAAGAAGGTTCACTCTGGCTATCATATTTATGGAATAAAGTGGTTCACTTGTAGTCAAATTTTATGCGATGGAAAAGATATGTATGAGACTCCTTGCACTCACAAATTTCTTTCATTGTTCCTTGATAAATGAGCCTTGGAAAAGCCACCTGCTATTCATGTGTTAATCTCATGATCAGTGTTCCAAGCTCATCTGCATTGATGCTCACAGTGTCACTCTGATCCTTTGTGGGTTTCCAGAGAACAGATTGGAACTAGAGAAGTTCGTGGCCTGGCTATGGCATAGGCCTTTACCTCCTTTGGAGCCTGAACCAGAATACCACTCGTTTGGTCAAGGAGTTGAGTGCATCCATCACAGAACAGTGGCAATTTCATTTAGCAGAAATGAGACTAGAAATCCCCTGGGCCTTGCAGTCTGCAGGATCTGGCATTCCCTAAATATTGATGTGCTATCATAGACTAAGATGTGCCACAATTTCATTCAAGACAAATTGAACTGGAGTTTTACTCACTGTATGTTTAGTAATTCTTACCTTTTCCAATAGTACAACTTGTCATAAATTCTGCCTTCAAAAAGAAAAGCAGCTTTCCTAATTAAATTGTTTATGAATAATAAGAATATGAAAAGCAAATCTGGCTCCATCAGAAAGTGTCATCAGGATGGACTTTACATAGTGATAAACCCTTAAAATGTTATTGCTTATATTGGAGGAAAGAGTTTATATGGTAGTGCCAAGATATAAATAACAAGCAATGGCCACCTGCTGTTGTTGTGAACATGAAGTTCATGTTGTGTACATGAAATGACTCTGATAGTACAAAGTGTTCTAGTAGTTTGACATTGTGTCTCTAATTGGATTTAACAATCCATTTAATAATTTCAACCTAATGCATTCCACAAACTGGTAATACTAATCACATTGTTAAAAATACAGCATTAAAAATATTGGTTGGGAAAGACTTCTGTGCACTTCTGAGAAAATCATAAGTTACAAAAATTGTAGACAGACCAGACAGACCAGTTCAGTGAAAGGTGCATATCGTTATGAACCTTGCACATCCCTTACCAAAATAGGGACACATTTTATAAATTGTCAGCCTGTTACCTAACCAACTAAATATCATGGGTGATCTGACATATGCAAGAATGTGACTCATCTCCCTATATTTTTTGCTGTCCCCTTCTCTGCCTAAATCCACATACTTACCTCTTTTTAATTTAGTGAGTCATCTAGCTCTAAATACTAAAATTGTCATTATACTCTAATTTAATTTATATATATTCTACAGCTCATTTGATATCATTAATGTCAAGATTGAATGACCCCTTCCAAGCAATGTTTCATTAGCATAACACATTCTTTATAATGTTTGTCTTTCAACAGAATTCTCATCATTTGTCTATCAGCGCTAAAAGTTTCCCATGAGAACCTATCGTCTGTTAGTACAATGTTTAATAGATCTGTGAACATATGCTTTTTTTATTTGGTGGTAGTTTCAGAAACAGTTCTTAGGCAGTTTCAGATTTTGTCAACACAAAAGGGGAGCTGTTTGCTGATGTTTGATATTTATATGTGTGTTCTGCTTTTTTTGTGTGTTGCAATTACTTTGTCTTTGATTAAAAAGGTAATTTATGACATCAAAATTAAGGTGTTCAGAAATTCAAATTCTACATCTACCTAATTATGTAGTATTGATTAACAGGACTTTACCTCTCTAAAATGTATATGCTAAAGGGTCTTTATTTTGGTCCATCTCTATTCTGGTGATGTCAGCTGAATGTCCATTAGCAAAGCACCTTCATTTCACTGTAAAGAACAACTTGTGGTTACCTGTCATCTGAAGAGAATCCAGTCCACCCTCTTAGATGCTCCACAAAGCGAACTGAAAACAAGTAAGCTGGGAGGAAGGACGTTCACTTTGAAAACACACTTTTAATCAAAAGACTAATGTAATTGCCCCCTTAGGGTCTTAGCTGCTATCAAAAATGTCAGTAAAACCTAAGGAAAAATGAAATTAAATGTGACTAAGTCCTTTTGCTTTTCCCAGAACTCTTGCGAAAGATATGCGCTAACTATAGATAAATGCATACATGAGTATCATTTCCTGTTTTAAAGAACTTACACAATTTCACTAGCAAAGATTTATCATTTTACACCACTAAAAGTCTATGTCATTTTAACTGTTGGTGCTACTGGAAATTTGTGTCTTTATTACGCAAGGTGATTACTGTAAGCATAGATTTTATTATTTGGGTAAGTCTAAAATTCTACAGATTATAACCCAAACATTCTCATAGTATGCCCTTTGCAGAAGTTCATTCAAACTTAGTTCTATCCTTGAGCCATCCTTATAAATCTACCCTGTGTCATGGTAGAGATATCTCATGGAAGAGATATTAATTCTCCTTAAAAATAGCTCATACTTGAATTTTAGAGATAAACAAGAACTCTTTTGTATTTTAATTCAAAAATGTTAGACATGTATTTGCTGTTGTAAAATCTACTGTCTCCTCAAACCCATAACAAAAGCAAGGGAACAATCTGCCAGCTGGCAGTCTTCCAGTTCTCCCTCAAGTATCAAAGAAGCTACTGAAACCAAAGACTGTTTTACAAGGTGTCATGACTTCTCATGAAAAGAGACCACTTCTTGGATTACTTAATATAACTAGCTCAAAGATTAGGCAAGGACTGTAGTAATCTAGTATTAACAACTTTATAAGAAAGTAATCTTTAAATGATAAATATTTGCTCTATTCATACTAATTTATTTATATGAATATTAACTACTATCTTAATCTGAGATTCTTATACGTATCACTGAAACCTTACATGTTTTCAGTGTCTTCACAGGATGATTGCTTGAGTCAGCTACCTGGGTGGACCCCTGAGGACAATTCACAATCAGTTCTGAGCATAAAATATCTCTAACCAGTAATAGTTACAGATGAGAAATCAGAGGTAAAATTCAATGAATTATCATTTTTTTCTTTTCTTCTTCTTTTTTTTTCCCTTTGTTTCCTTCTTTTTTCACTTCTTTTTTTCTTTTTTAAAATTTCCCCCCCCCCCCCCCATTTTTATCAGAGGGTGTCCTAGACAGAAACAATGTAATTTGATAGGTGTTATGGGATAAATTACAATTTTGCTGTATTTTATCAAGTCTATATGTAAAGGGCTTTTACCAGCAATAACTTAATTGAACTGAATTAATGCAAGAAAAGGAATAAAACAATCAATTCTATTCAAAGTACTCAAGTACTCACAGTTCTTCCCCAAGTAGCAACTGAGAAAATCACATAGCTATGTAAGTATATGTGGAAGGGGAGTATCTGCTCTCTTAAGGGTATCTGGTCAAGGGGCTTTTCAATGCAAAAAGATGATAAATGAAAAGAAGGAAGAGATAAACAAGAATATTCAGGGACAAAAACCTGACTATTAGCAGTGAGCAGAAAAAACCTAGTCAGTCACACTAATTAGTTAGGATGTGTGGAGTGTGAGAATGTTTATTTTTTTCAATAAGATCATCTAACTAAGGACCTTGTCCAATTGAGATTATAAGAAAAAGGACAGAGACAAACACACAGAGACATGAAACCTGACATGACTTGGGTGCCCAATGTCCAACTAACCCACTACCTTTTAGAAATCACTACCTGCATCTTTAGAGAAATATTCTCCTGTAACTATCTGGTGCTATGTCACTGCTCACTTTCAGGATAAGATTCTTAGACTTCAGCATTAAAGAGCCTTTGCAATAGGCTAAAGGTGATTGTCCATTGCATCTGGTGCCAGACAAGTTAGAGAAGAAGGAACAAAAACCGCATGATATTAAGAAAATAATGCTTTTGCAGCAAAAGTTAGTCTTCAATAGGATCATATGAATTTGTGAAGTTAAAGAGAAAATTAAATACTCTTCGATATTGTACCATGTACCAATCCAGTAAAAGCAACAAACCCCTAATTACCAGAACACAATGTATTTTAACCTTTTAAACACGAGCCATGTCATTAGTTTGCTAGTGTAGGGAACTGAATAGTCTCTGCTCTGGATCCAGCATTCTGACCTATATACATAACAGGAGGTATGTATCAGAAGATTTAGATATAATCTAATTTTTCATCAAATAAACTTTAGTTCTCAGTTTTAGTTTGTAACCACTTGTGGAGAGGGATAATTCACATTTGAACTCTAACTATGTTGCATTACTTTTTTTAGCTTCATTTTGCAACCAGGCTCCTGAGTGACCTCTCCCTCAGTTCTTAAATTTGTAATTCTCTTAGCAGAAATGTATTTCCTGACCCTTTATGATAAGTTATCTGACCAACAGAAAAGAAAATTAAAAACAAAGACCTACCAAGAATCAGAGGAAAAATGACAGGCAGAGGAATCCTGGTAACCTAATCAGGGAAAATGTAATCAGTGAAAATTAGGACATAACAAACTGGCTACTCTTAAAATGGTAAAATACACCAAGATCGTAGAATTGTAGAATAGTGTGGGTTGGAAGAGACCTTTGAAGGTCATCTAGTCCAACCCCCCTGCAATAAGCAGGGACATCTTCAAGTACATCAGGTTGCTCAGAGCCCCATCCAACCTGTCCTTGAATGTTGCCAGGGATGGGGCATCTACCACCTCTCTGGGAAACACGTTCCAGTGTTTCACTGCTGTCATTGTAAAAAACTTCTTCCTTACATTGATACAAAATTCGCGGATACTACTCTTCAAAGTCCGAACATCTCCATAGGAGGAAATGGAGTATTCAGAAAGTTCCCGAAATAAAACTCAATAGCAACAAAGTTACTATTAAGCAGGCATCCTTTATTGCAGTGCTGGGCAGCACTGGGGATCGTTCCACCATGAGTGCTCCAACGATTTGGCAAACTTCCAAAGATTATATACTATAAAGTGATACATATTCACAGGATTTCCGAGAATTCATATACATAAACATGAGAGTTCCTGGAACTCATTAACGTATGCAAATGTCCAATCCGCAGGCATAGTCATCCTCTTTGGTGGTCTTCAGGGGTCCTCTGGTGGTCTCCGATAGTCTTCCTCACTTGTCCGCTAGTTGAACTTTGGGCGTCCTTTGTCCATATATGGTCACTGAATTAGCTCATCAGTCCTTTGGCCTTGGAATGTTACAAAACCAGTTCCTTGAGTGCTCATCTCAAGGCACAGGTGTCCTGAGTCTATGTTATCAGTGCTTTACACAGCAAACCTAAGGAGCTTAAGATGTGTTTTAATTGTGCCAGACAAGGAGTCACATTCTTCGAAATATCTGTCCTATTTATCTACTCTGCTTTAGCAAATAAATAACACTATCTGAATCGGGTATTGTCAGAGGTTAAGCCCTTTCAATATCCAGTCTAACTCTACCCTCCTTTAGTTTAAAACCATTACCCCTTGTCCTATTGCAACAGGCCCTTCTAAAATGTTTGTCCACATCTTTCTTATAAGCCCCCTTTAAGTACTGAAAGACTGCAATAAGGTCTCCCCACAGCCTTCTCTTCTCCAGGCTGAACAACCCCAACTCTCTCAGCCTGGCCTTGTAGGAGAGGTACTCCAGCCCTTGGGTCATTTTTGTGGACCTCCTCTGGACCCGCTCCAACATGTCCATGTCTTTTCTGTACTGAGGACTCCAGAGCTGGATGCAGTACTCCAGGTGAGGTCTCACCAGAGCAGAGTACAGGGACAGAATCACCTCCCTTGACCTGCTGGCCATGCTTCTTTTGATGCAGCCCAGGATTTGGTTGGCCTTCTCAGCTGCAAGTGCACATTGCCGGCTCATGTCCAGTTTTTCATCCACCAGCACCCCCAAGTCCTTGTCTGCAGGGCTGTTCTCAATCCTTTCCTCCCCCAGCCTGTATTGATACTGGGAGTTGCCCTGTCCCAGGTGCAGTCCCTTGCACTCGGCCTTGTTGAACTTCATGAGGTTCACACTCTATAATGTCATTACATATGAAAATTGGGCAGGGGGAGGGTGTAAAAAAGAAAGAAAAATAATACCTGACATATCAAGAACAAAATATTTTTTGTGCTAAATAAATAATAATAAATGATTTAAAAGAAAGTATCTAAACCCAAAACATTATTTGCCCAGCTGGGTGAGATCAGTGTTGGGCATGGTTTAGGATGCTTGCTCCAGCAGTGATAATCGGAGGTGCTATTTAGAGAGCATGTGAACCTTGTAACTTTTCCCTCGTACTTTCACAGCATCCACAACCTTTTCATGAGGGATGCTGGAGGGCATCTTTCTGTCTGTTGTCCCTTGTATCTGTTTGAAGACCTTTTCATTAACATAATCAGCAGCTTGAAAAAAGGACAAGATACTTCTGTTGTCTTACCTCCAGTGGCAGGAAATTCCAGAAGTTCACCAATCATGGAATATGAAAGTACTTTTATCTATTTTAAACTGATCTGCTTATTTCAGTGAAAGCCACCTTCTAATGCTGCAGGATTTGGTAAATAACAGTTCTGTATTCAGCTTTGTCACTGGTTTCATGGTTTTGTGATTCTTAGTCATATTCTCTTCCAGCCATCAGTTTTCCCCTCTGAAGAGCTCCAGCCCTACAAGCTACACTCACAAGTAGTTCATAGGAGTGATTCAAACACAAGTTGTCTCTACTTAACCTTAAAGACAGCACAGAGCAGACAAATACTTTCCACAATACTTTCCTTACTTTTAATATTCATAACATTTTGTCCTGGTTTTGGCTGGGATAGAGTTATATTTTCTTCCTAGTAGCTGACGTAGTGCTGTGTTTTGCATTTAGGATGAGAATAATGTTGATAACACACTGATGTTTTAGTTGTTGCTAAGTACTGCTTATGCTAGTCAAGGACTTTTCAGCTTCCCATGCTCTGCCAGGTGCACAAGAAGCTGGGAGGAGGCACAGCCAGAATAGTTGATGCAAACTGACCAAAGGGCTATTCCATACCATATGACATCATGCTCAGTATATAAGCTGTGGGGAGTTGGCCAGGGGGCAGCAATCGCTGCTCGGGAACTGTCTGGGTATCATGTGGCAGGTGGTGAGCAATTGCATTGTGCATCACTTGCTTTGTATATTATTATTACTTTTATTATTATATTGTTATTGTCATCATTACTATTTTACTTTAATTTCTTTCAATTATTAAACTGTTCTTATCTCAACCGAGGAGTGTTTCTCACTGTTATTCTTCTGATTCTCTCCCCCATCCCACCAGGATAGGGGGAGTGAGTGAGCCCCACTGCGTGGTGCTTAGTTGCTGACTATGGTTAAACCATGACACATGTAAAGTACCATGTTCATACTATCTCTTCAAGGACCTAATTTAGATGTCAAATAGAAAATAGCTAGTTGGAGTTTAGTCTGTCCGTCCAGCAGCTGTGCTTTAAGTGTCTGGAGGAATGACTTAAAACAGATGTTTTTGTAGCAAAAGCTGGGGGAAGCCTCATAGAATTACGCAACCCAGGCCCCTTGTAGATGATAGAGTTTGTGACTATTTTCTTTTTTCTTTGGACATCTAAGGACTCAGGTTTTTTTATCCATTTACTGGGATTTTACACTGGATCTGATATTTACTTCATAAGTCATCTGAATAGTTAATAAAACATGTAAGGCTACACAAACTTTTCAAATAATATCAAGCTTAAGCTTTAAATGATAGTTTGGGGTTCTTTTCTAGAGTTTTACATTAGAAAGCAGGCCACCTGGAAACTGAATTCTTGTTACCAATGTTAATGTTATGTCAGCAAAGACAATACTGGGTGTTAGCAGCTGAAAAGGCTAGAGTTTTCTGGGCTCTCAGAGAATGACTCTTTCTACTACTAGTATTTATGTGTGCTGACATTGGATACATTTAAAGATTTGTCCTACTTCAGAGTAACCATGAAGAATAGTTTTGATACTTGTAAAGTAGATAGCCTGGAAAGAGAATTTAGAGGAAATAGCTGGTGTATGAACTTTCTCCTAAGTCTTTCTTTAGAAGTCAAGAATATAGTTAGTCTTTGATGTTCATAGATATATTATATTTTAAGTACACATAACTGCAACACTTAATTCAAAGGATACTCAAGATGGCAAAACACAAGCTAGTTTCAAGTAAACTATTATTTATTTGTTTCACATTGTAAAAGACTTTAATAAGTATTCATTCCGCAGATTTTTACAGCAGAGCACAGGTGAAAGCAGAGCTGAGGTAATAGTAATGGGATAGGAGAAGCTGCAAATAATCTCTGTATGTCAGTAGCGTTCCATATAGTAACACTTTACAAAAGCACCACCATCAGAGGATTTAGAGATGCATTATGAAAGATTTTGACTCTCGTGAAGAGTTAATAAGAAACATACTTTCAAGTCCTCTAGGTAACATTGCAGTGGAATAGGCTAACAGTTCACATATAAAATGATCAGCCACTTGGTTACTACGGGAAAGTGAGCTGGAAGCCTAGAGATGAAATAATAATGTTGTATCCAAGTCAAGCTCAATGAAAGGTTCACATCCTTGGGGATGAGGATGGAGACATCGTTTGTCAACAGACGCCTTTTCAAAGGAAGTTTCTGCAAGCATCCAGAATACAGTTATTTGCAGCCCATTAAAAGCATTACTGAAACCATCACCTGTAACAAAAAGTGTTACTTTGTGACAAAAGAAAGAAAAGTCTTACAAAAAGACTTACTTTGTGACAGTTCACAGACTGGAAAGGAGTCTGTAGATCAGCTAGACTATAACCACTACAGCAAACTCATTCTGTATGAAAAAGGTATCATGCAAATCTCATGAACACTGAATTATAGTTACTTCAAATTATGTCAAGTAAAATTTTTTCAGTCCCCTGGTTTTTTTAAGTATATTAGGATGATTTGTACAGGTACTAATCAGTGCAGAGGCCTGAGGAACTGAGACTCCTTTTGTGCACTTATAACATTTATAGCTAAACACAACACTTTACAACGCATCACTAAATGCACACCAGGCTGCATATCAGCCTTTAACTTTTAAGTGAGCCTGCATGTACAGGTAAGAAACGTTTACCCCAAATAAATTCAACTTAGAGCTTCGCTCAGCAATCTGACATTGCGTTACTGTAGCAACCAGTCCTGTCTATACTATGCTCAGTTGCTCGTTTTCAGTTCATTAATTACTGTCAGCCTTAATGTGATCATGATGATTTTATAACACCAATGTTCATTGGCTGATTAAATCACATGCGGTAACCTGCAACCAATCCAATTACTTTATGGCACATTGAATTTTCTGAATTATACAAAAAAGTCATTTGCAAAGATTTTTAGGAATTATTTAGTATAAGTTTAATGTATGAGCAATATATTATTTCTGCCGTTGGCTTTGTACCTTGATAAAATTCAGATGAAGTCAAATGGCTCACAGGCAAAATATTCTTATGCCACTGAAAAGTCAGAAGAGGATGACAGATTCATAGCAAGAGAAACACCAGATGTATGACTAAATGTTTTATAGAATATATGTGCATGCTTCATTATACCACAGCCAAAGGAAAATTTGCAAATTCAAAAGAAAGATTACTCATGTATGTGCACATTGAAACAGATCTAATTTTCCTTTTCCATCTCCAGGGCCCGGTGGACACTCACAGGCTGCACGGGCCCTCATCTTCCCCCAGGACACCTGCTAATGGCCCAGGATCCCATGTCAGATCCCCCAGTGAGGATGTCTGTCCCCAGCCCCACTACCATGCTGCTACATTGGGCCCTGTTGAACTAGGCCTGACCTGTGGGCTGATGTCCTGGCGTGGCTTCAGGCTGTCTCAGTCTCCATGGATGTGCCCAGTGCCTGGGGCTGGGGTTGCCCCAGATCCCTCAGCTGCCCTGTTCCCTGGTGTGGGGGTGGGACATACTCTGCCCAGACAGGCCAGCATAGATCTCCCTGGTTCCTGGCCCTTGGGGAGCAGCTGGCCACAATGTGCCCTGACATAAATATAGCAAAGCCTATTCCTCCCAGATGAGTTATTAGTTATATTGTTAGAATACTTAAATACTTCTCTTCAGAAATGCAGTGGTACTATCCAAGAGAAAGGTTTCTATCAGAGTGTGATTTATGAATTAGAATTCTGTTTTCTGGCCTAAGAAAGAAAAATGTATTTCAGGTCACTGTAGAAAAGGATACAGTAAATATTGGAAGTATCTCAGGAGACACTGATAGGTGAGTAAGAGTGCTATTAAGAAATTCTAAGGATTAGCCTACCTTAGTCTTGTGTTTTAGTCAAGTTAGATTTTGCACAGGGCATTTATTTTCATGGGTGCTTGTTCATGTGTCAATAAAGTTAAGTCAAATGATCATTTATTATACTGATCATTGGAAGAGTTTTTTTAGTCTCCAGATTGAATTTCCTATGATATTAATAAATGTTTAACATGAGGAAAAACCATTCTCATCTGTAATTAGGATTAACCTCATTCATAAGACTGGCAAAGAGACTTCAGTCAGCAATTTGAGATAGGCATACAAGAGAGTTGGCTGTTTAGCATGTCCTTTTAAAACATTGTCATGGTTCAACAGCAGCCAGCAACTAAGCACATGCAGCCGCTCGTCACTCCCCCTGCCCGGGTGGGATGGGAGAGAGAATCGGAAGAGTAAAAGTGAGGAAACTCCTGGGTGGAGATAAGAACAGTTTAATAATTGAAATAAAGTAAAATAGTAATGATGACAATAACAATATAATAATAGTAATAGTAATAATAATATACAAAGCAAGTGATGCACAATGCAATTGCTCACCACCCGACGACCGATACCCAGACAGCTCCAGAGCAGCAATCGCTGCTCCATGGCCAACTCTTCCCAGTTTATATACTGAGCATGACATCATACGGTATGGAATAGCCCTTTGGTCAGTTTGGATCAACTGTGCTGGCTGTGCCCCCTCCCAGTTTCTTGTGCACCTGGCAGAGCATGGGAAGCTGAAAAGTCCTTGACTAGCATAAGCAGTACTTAGCAACAACTAAATCATCAGTGTGTTATCAACATTATTCTCATCCTAAATCCAAACCACAGCACTATGCCAGCTACTAGGAAGAAAATTAACTCTATACCAGCTGAAACGAGGACAAGCATATTTTTAAAATAAAGCAGATATTACGAAGCCAGATATGTCTTAATCCTAATTAAAAACCTCATATATTAAACGTGGTTTTTAAAGACTAAACAAACTCAATACTACAGTACACTGTATGATGACTTTTTTAACCCAATGGAAGGGAGGAATATTTCAAGATAGTGTTGGATTATGACACCAGAGCATTTTAACTCATACTTAATTTGCTTGGTTTTGCAAGTCAATTTAACATGTTGTGATAACTGACTTTGATATCAGAGTAATTCTCTTCCAAAAGTTCTCTATCAAACTATTTCCTATAGGCAGATAACAAAATTTTCAAGTGCTTTATTTGAATATGTAGTGGGAATGGAAAAAAGTGTGAACAATAAGTGCTGTACAAATCATCATTATATGCATGAAATATTATTTACAGCACTTACCCCCCCTCCCCCCAACTTTTCCAAGAAGATATTGAGGAATGTGAGGGTTTCAGAAAGGAGCGATGAAAGCAATTACTGTGAAGAAATGCTCATTGGATAAATATAAATGATGGACTATTAGAAAATTATGGAAAATATAAAATGCTGAAAAAGAAAGAAGGTAGGAGAGCAATGGACACTATTAAGAAATTAGACGGGAAATACCTGTTTACCAGGTATTGTAGCAATACTGAAATAGCAGTCAGTGAACCTGAAAGAGGGAAGCTCAACACTGATCAAAATATGCACTACAGTATAGTTGTGGGACTGCCATATACAGTTAATGAAATCAATACCTTGTTAAATTCAAAAGGCAGGACACTGAAATAGCCAAAGAGAATATTATTCCCAAATTTGTAACCACATTTTGGATACTATATTCAACATCATGGTTTTTGCTTATGCCTACCTAGTTGCTGGAGGTCACAATGAGACTTATAATGACAGTTTGATTTCTGTATGCCTTCTGACACCAGGATTTTTACATGCCCTCTTGATCACTTAATATTGTACTTGGTCAATGACAGGACCCTGCACAAGTCAGATGTAGGTCTGCAGCACTATAGCAATCTCTGTATCAGTTTCTTTATCATTTTTTTCTAGCTAGGCTTGGCCGCCAAACTCTGAACTTCTGCAGCTTTCCCTAACACAAGATATGGGCTCTGTGCAATTCTCTAAGGGCTGCCCAAGACTTCCACGATATGTAGTTGCAATCAGAGGAACTACTTACACAGTTTTCCACTTCTCTCTCATGCACAACAATCCCAAATGCTTTGCAATGCTTATGCAGTGGCCTACTTACCGCTGAGATTTTCTATGCAGGATAAGCAAATATCTTTATTTCATTGAAAATATGAAGAAAAAACAATTGTCAAATTCAAAGCTCTGTTGTTCAGAACCAGTGGAACGTAGTTGTAGGAACAAGGAGTTTGGTCAGGATGCTCAGAAAAACCATTCTTGTGAAAAGAGCTGTAAGGCTGTTAGTAATTAGAAGAAATAGAAATTGAGTTATCTAAAAAATACTATAATAGCTTAGTAAGACATTGATTCAATGTGAGCACTTGACATGCTTCCTGAAAATATATTTCAGACAGCATGTACATCCATCTGGAGTAAATTTACTAAAATCCCTAGATTAAAAATAGCTTCAAATAAGGCATCTGAGGCACAACTGCTTTACTTAGACTCCTTGCTTTTCAGAATTTCAAGTGTGATAACTGACTCATGCCTATAAGGACTAATTCGCACAGATGACCATCTAGTTTCTGTTATTGCAAAAAAGGGTATAATTACTTCAAAGTCTGTAGTGCTATCAGTATAACATGTAGTTTTGGATCTTCAGGCTAACACTTTATTTGGGTTCAGCCTTGTTACTGAGTCACTTTTTCTGTGTCCTCTGGGCATCTGTTAAATTCATTTTGGTACGTTCAATACCAGAGGTGTGAGTCCTCACCTTAAGCTTAATACGCCATTAAGCTGGATTTTTCTTCCTTTCAGTTTTTACTCTCCTAGTAGCTAATCGACTTCACTAGGGTTACTTTTGATGCAAGGCTATGAATGAACTAAGAAGGCTCTTTCATGCGGCTGTCATATGTTCTGTACAAATATTTACTGTAAACTGCATGAATAGGTAGTTAGACAGTCATTTTTACACAAATAATCATCCCATTGCAAGACACCAACATATGCACTCGTTATAGTATATAACCACATCTATGGGATGTGTTACTCAGCATACAAGACTCAGAGTAAACAAACTGCATTCAGAAGCAATGCTGTTTAAAGGAAATTTGTCTGGGGTGAAAGCAAGAGACATTAAGGCAGAATTAAAATTCCTCTTAGCTATGCAATTTATCCCAAAAGATGGCCAATATTACCAGTAAGACACAGTGGAAGAAATTGCCTTCCTAACGTTAATCTCAAAAAGAATCCTTTTAAGTTGTGAAATTAAAACCAATCATGGGGAAGATAAAAGCCAGTCATTTTTTTTTTTTAAGTTAATCTCACAAACCTCAGAGATAAGGCTTGACAAAAGAATGTCTTAATTGGAGCCTGGCATCTCCATCCTTTCGTAGCTGTGGGACTTCATTCCTGCTTTCATTCTGTCCTGTATATTACAGTTTAAGATCCCAATTACACTACTAATGAAAATTAAAATTTAAATTAATCTGTTTACTAATGCAGTTATGCAAAGCAACTCTACTTCCACTTTAATGCTCTGAAAGGAGAAGAAATTGTTTAAATGTATTGCATATGCTATTTTTTATTATCCTGAAATAAATAAAAACTAATTAAATTAAAGCTGGTTACACTGAAATCAGTGAGAAGCTGCTTCAGCAGGTTACAGTTCTACCTGATGACTGACTTCAGTGAGCACAGTTTGGAAAGTGATTTTTCCTCCTTTAAAATATATGTGTAACTGGCTTCAGTTAGCAAAGCTATCTCATCTGCCACCATTTCTCTCCTCTAAGAATCAGTTAATTTCTTATAATCAAATCCAAAATTCAGGAACAAGATATGATGGTAAGGGAAAGGACGCAGTGACACATGTCAAGCTTTTCAAGAATAAATTACAACATGTGATATAAAAAAAAATTCTAGAGGTTTATTTGAAAGTAATAGCTCCAATTAAAAGGACTGTGTAATTGTATGATATGTTTCACCTTGATCACTAGTTCTAACCAAAATCTTTGATTATAGGCAAGTTTCTTGGCAAATTCTGATAGAGAATCAAGGGCACTTTCACACATTAGTGAAATCTGTGCACTGCTCACTGGCAGACAGATGTATATTCCTGGAGAAAACACTTGCAAATCTCTTAAGGTTTGCTTTCCTTTCTGTCATCTCCATGCAAATTAGATGTCAATTAAGCACACTCTGACACCTTTGTAATTAACATAAATGTCTTTTAAAGGCCTCAGTGAATTGAAAATGTTTTTACAACAGAAGTCCAATTGAACTCCATTAGATTTTCCTCATAAATTAGTGTTATGGATATCCTACAGATGTTTTAATTAGAAATTATTAACATGAATACTAAAAAATAAAAACAGACTCCATTTTTAATTCCAAGTGTCTTCAGACTGGCAGGTTGAGCACATGAATAAAACAGTCAAGGCTGGACTTCTGAATTGTAACTTGAATTTCATAAGAGCTAGGAATTCACAGTCACATCTGAACAAGATGACATAGAAAACAGTCAATTGTTCTCAGTCTGCAGGTGACTATTTTTTTCATGGGAATTTTTACATCTATTTTCATAAACTTAATTTTTGAGGGAAAAGCCAAATTGATGTAACCTTTCTCACTCAGAGGCATGTGTCTGTTCTTTCCTTCCCTTCTGAAGAATCAGGTTTCCTGGAAGTTATCATCCATGCATAGGCATGTTCATAAGAAGTGCATGCTGGACCCTTACTGTTCCCTGGTCAGGTGTCTGAAGCAGTGAAACACACCAGGTAGAACAAATGATATGATTAACTGTTCTGGACACTTCTTCATGGGAGATAGCATTTATTGCATCCAAAGATCAATGAGATATTTAACAGGCCTCCAGGGCTTGAATGAATTTAATAAATTAACATGTGGTAATTATAAGTGGTTTTAACAATTTGCTTCCTTGTGAACATCTTTTCAATCTTGTCAACATCTTTCTGTTGGCTTCCTTTAAGACATGGATTTCATTTAAATTCAGAAATCAGAAGACCTGTCGGAGGAAGGTGACAAATTAGGGAAATTAATAATAGTAATAATAAAAAAAATCAAAGCTCTAACATAAACAGTTTTTATGAAATAAAGCAAATACTAGCAGGTGGCTGATCATGCATCCTCAGCTTATTTTTATGGAGTCACTGTCTGATTAATTTTGTTCTGAAAACAACAACTTTCTATTTTTTATACACATTTTAAAACATAACTGTATATTCACCAGGATCAGTGAATGTTAAAAATTGTGAATAATTTCATTATTAAGGCTTTTAATTCCATAAATTTAATGCCCTTATTATGAGGTGATTCTTTCTATCTTGCCCTTTATTAACCTATTACATTAATCAGCATCTGCACTGTTGTTCAAAATTCTCCCTTTCTGGCCTCCAAGGTAATGAGATAACCTCTGGTCTGCCCCCATTAATACTTCTGGACTTTTAAAGAGGAATTTCTGCTCAACTTCAGAATGCAAATAAATGATTTACTCAAAACACCAAGGATCTAACCATCTTTTAAACAGTGGTCCTTTATGTCTAGTCTTCAAGTAGTTTATAGGCAGAACTTTGCCCCTGAAAGTTTATATCTGTAGAAATGAGCAGACATTTCTCCATGAAGTTAAGCACATCTCTACATTTCATACTATGATAAGCTAATCATAAGTTTAGTGTGAGTTATTAATATGATTTTTCCTTTACATAGGGATATAGAAAATTCCTGCTCAACTCCAAATTCCTTCAGTATGCTTGCTAGAGTGTAAAAGCAGTGCACAGTAGAATAAGGAATACTGTGGATTACCTTCTTCCCATATAAAATATACCGTGCATTTAGGCAAATAGTATGTAATTAACCAAACTGTCTCCCATAGCATTCTCCTTAGGAAGCTGGCAGCTCATGGCTTGGATGGGCGTACTCTTTGCTGGGTAAAAAACTGGCTGGGTGGCCGAGCCCAGAAAATTGTGGTGAATGGAGTTAAGCCCAGTTGGTGGCCGGTCACGAGCGGTGTTCCCCAGGGCTCTGTTTTGGGGCTTTATCAACGATCTGGAGGAGGGGATTGAGTGCGCCCTCAGTCAGTTTGCAGATGACACCAAGTTGGATGGGAGTGTCGATCTGCTGGAGGGTAGGATGGCCCTGCAGAGGGACCTGCACAGGCTGGATCAATGGATCGAGGCCAACTGTATGAGGTTCAACAAGGCCAAGTGCCAGGTCCTGCACTTGAGTCACAACAACCCCATGCAACGCTACAGGCTTGGGGAAGAGTGGCTGGAAAGCTGCCTGGCTGAAAAGGACCTGGGGGTGTTGGTCGACAGCCAGCTGAACATGAGCGGGCAGTGTGCCCAGGTGGCCAAGAAGGCCAACAGCATCCTGGCTTGTATCAGGAATAGTGTGACCAGCAGGAGCAGGGAGGTGATTGTCCCCTGTACTCGGCGCTGGTGAGGCCGCACCTAGAATACTGTATCCAGTTTTGGGCCCCTCAATACAAGAAAGACATTGAGGTGCTGGAGTGTGTTCAGAAAAGGGCAACAAGGCTGGTGAAGGGTCTGAAGCACAGGCCTTATGAGGAGTGGCTGAGGGAACTGGGGTTGTTTAGTCTGGAGAAGAGGAGGCTGAGGGGAGGAGACCTTATCACTCTCTACAACTACCTGAAAGGAGGTTGTAGTGAGGTGGGTGTTGGTCTCTTCTCCCAAGTAGTTATCTGTAGAGAGGAAGTGGCCTCAAGCTGCGTCAGGGGCAATTTAGATTGGATATTGGGAAAAATTTCTTCGTGGAAATGGTAGTCAGGCATTGGAACAGGCTGCCCAGAGAGGTGGTGGAGTCACCATCCCTGGAAGTGTTCAAAAAACAGGTAGACATGGCACTTTGGGACATGGTTTAGTGGGCATGGTGGTGTTGGGTTGATGATTGGACTGATGATTATAGAATCATAGAATGCTTTGGGTTGGAAGGGACCTTGAGAGATCATCTAGCCCAACCCCCCTGCAGTAAGCAGGGATTGAACCAGTGACCTTGGCATTATTAACACCACACTCTAACCAACTGAGCTAACCAGGGTCTTAGAGATCCTTTCCAATCTTCATGATTCTTAGTTTTTACTTCCTTAAAAATAATCCAGCCACCAGGCCAGGAAACACGAAATTGCTGCTCCACCCTTAATTGGTTTAGTGGTGGACTTGGTAATGTTAGGTTAATGGTTGGACTTGATGATCTTAAAGGTCTTTTCCTACCTAAACGATTCTTATGTACACTATGGGCCTTAAACAGCTATTGTGGAGTGGCATATCTGCATTCTTTTAACTTCTTTACATTAATCATTCTCTTATTTAATCCTGATCAATTTAACATGCCTCATAACAAAAAAAAATATTTATAGTCCAAGAAAGATCTGAAGTAGTCTTTTACATTTTGTCTTTAATGTAGCATGGGTTTTATTGTGTTCAATAATTTGGAAAAGTTTAAATAACTCTGATCTGACCTCATATTATTGATCATTATTTGTAAAGTAAACAACTAAACTATAGACACTAATATTAATTTTATTTAATGCCAGGTTTAGGGTATTTTTTCCTGTTGGAGGTGTTTAACACTGAATCTTTGTTTTATCAAAACTTGGGGTACATTTGTATTACACATATTTGTATTACTGAGCAGAAATTCTAAGCAAAATGAAAGTGAGGTGGTATACATGGGGAGTCACTGATGTAAAATAGTTGTGTCTGTGTACTGCTGATGTTACTGTTATCAGAGGGCAATGATTGCAAGTCATTACCCAAGCATCGTGTCTGTGTCTGTATATGTCTGTGTGCCTGCCTGTCTTCTAATAGGTCGTTATTTTTTACAGGATGAGCTGTTAGTGATCTTAGAAGATAGATGTCTATGTGATTAGATTGTGGTAATAAAACATTATTCAGATGATCAGAAAATCTCGGCTAGGAGGTTGTTAGTAATAAAAACACCTTTAAAAAACCCACAGCCACAAAAAAACAAACAAGATAGTAACAAAGGCTCCCAAAAGTGCAAGCACAAGATGAAAGCAGATGACTTGAAAGTCCAAGCACAGCATGATACCATAAGCTCAAGGGCTATAAATGCAAATCACAAATATTTACTGACAGAACATACGTAAAAATATGTAGTAAATCTTGTATATAATGTTTTAACTTGCAGCTCTATAAAGTAAGCAGCCCATCTTAGAAAATGCATAGAAGTGACCTCAAGCAGACTCAGCATGAACAGGAAGAAACCCCCGCATTGACATGCTGGTCTTGGGAAAGCCTTGGGATGCTGACTGCTTGCTGCAATCCCCACCTCTGCCTTCCTCCTGAAGCGGACTTGTCCCATTGACCCAGAGGAACAGGGGAAGGGTGAGCACAAAACCAGAGAAAGGGGTAGAATTGTAAGTGGTCCTGTCATTGTGAAAGGACTAATAATGCTTCTTAGATTAAACCAAAAGGACTTCATATAAACTAACATTCTAGTCTTAGCATGGGAGCTGTGTTTCTTTAGCTCACATGGTATTTGTCTTTGATTTGACTTCAAGGGCTGTCTTTTAATATTTGGATCCAAGTATTGGTGGAGAATTTGGACAGTCCAAGCTATAATTTCCAATGCAGCATCATGCAGAAAACTTATTTTTGATCCTGGCAACTAGCTGCTTCCCCCCCTACCCCGCCCCAGCCCTGATATTACTGCCATTGTGAAACCAGCACTGTTCTCTAGCACCTGATTTTACTTCATAAATCCTGCTTTCATGAAGTCTGAAGCAGAGACCTACACACTCTCTCTGAACTACCCCCAAGGTTAGACAATAGTTAACTTCATAGCTGTTTCCCAGTTTTTTTCTGAGTATCCCCAGTGAGCTTGGATCTCTGCTTCCAGAGAAGTTTAGAAACACTGTGCCCTCAAGAAAGCTGAGCAGCTCGGTGTGGTCTTTATAATGCACTGCCAACTAATTAAAGTTTAATATAAACTACAGAAACTGTCTTCAGAGTGAAGACCAGAACAGCATCACAAACACTCTTGCTTCTGGGTTGTGTTATATTCCTTGTATTTTCTCGTGGATCACATTAATCTTTCACTACACAGTAGCACAGCTGCAGACATCAAGACTGTTCTCTCAAAAAACTTAATGACTATGAGTTTATGCACTCAGGGTGGGGATGCTGGTTTTCATTCCCTCAGGTAGATGAGAAAATTTATCTCCCAAACCAGACAATGCTCTTGTGCATTTTATGAAAAGCCTCAGCGAGGCTTTTATAAAAATAGGACCATGCCTAAAGCTATGATATGGTCCCTTTTTCCCTTGGCTCTCCTGTCAGTGTTGTCCCATATCACACAATATTTGATGGTATACCATCACATTTCCACAAACCTACCTCTAATCCATTCACTTAAGATGTACTTTACCTTGAATACAATCAAATAAACCCCAGTTTGGGGAAAGAGACTTATAAGAGAAAAGCAGTTGGACAAAGAGTAGAGAGGAATTCTTTTCCTACAGAAATAAAGTATTTCCTTTAAAAGATTCCATAACCCCTAAAGTACTGGCAATAAAACTGTCTAGATGTTTTACTGTTACGGTATGAAGAGAATAAAGAATCAGCTTTTAGTTTGGTCCTTGGGCTTTTTTTTTTTGTTTGGTTGGGTTTTTTTAGTAAAGTTTGATTTTTCAATTATTTCAGCCAGCAACTGGTTAAAACAACAGAGTTCTAACCTGTGGAGAGGCTTATGAATTTCATAACTTGTAGTCTTTTCCAAGCTTAAAAATATCTGTAGCATAGTTTCCTCATCTGAAAGATGAGAGACCTGAGAGTTTCTACCACTTGTGTCCAAAACACACCAGGAAAGAAATCAGTAAGAGAAGCCTTGCTGAAACACCATGGCATTGAAAAACATTAAAGCTCAAGCAGAGCAGACAAAATTGTCAAGAGTATAGCTATCCCAGTAAATTAACAAGCTTTGCAGTGGCTGGGCACAGCTGAAGGCTCTTTCCGTGTTCCAGGGAGATGCATCTGAAAGGAAACAGATCTTGCTGTTTTCTGAGAGGCATTTATAAAATGGCAGAACCCAGCACAGATAGCCTCCCCCATAACCTGTGCTCATTGCACGATGATAGCAAAAATGGCTTAGGGAAGTAACTCAATAGGAGTATGCTTTAAGCAAAATCCAGTACAATCTTTATAGAAATGTGCTACTTTCCCGAAAGAAAGAATCACAAAAGCAGTTTTTAAACCAAATTTCTATTTTCTTTAACAAAGAGCCCTATGGTGAGACTGTCTTCAGTACAGCAGCATTGGAAATGAACTGTAATGACCATTACCAAAGCTGCCTTGCAACATTCTTTGGATTGTTCTCTGCTGTAATTAACATTCCTTTGTCCAACCCTCAAAGTGCCTCCTTACTACACAAGCTGTAGTAAGGCCTGAGTATTCAGGAAAAAGGCAGTCTTTCCTCAGCTGTTGTTTATACTGGCTTTTTTCCATTACTGTTTGTTACAGCTGTCTGTCACGCTGTGCTTAAATACCTTGCAGGCATATTTAGCAATGTCTCACTTTGCCATCCGGAACAGACTTTCACCCGACTCTGGGCTGAGGTGCTTGAGTGTCCCACCTGGTGTAACATCTCTGAAGTATAAATAGGGCAGAGACTCCCAGTTCGTGGTAGATTTAGAGAAAAAAAAACAGTAATGCTTAATAGTAATAAAAAAAGACAGTAAAATAAGTGAAGGTTTTTGACAGAGTTCAGCTGGCTTGAAGTAATCATCCTCAAGTGCCACATCTATTCAGCAGGCTGGCACGAGGTTCTGTTACCTGTAATTTAAAATAACTCCCAAAACACACAAAGTATGTTTAGAGAGCAGACATTGTTTTATTCTGTGCAGGGTGCAAGGTGGAATATTTCCACAAATCAAGTATACCTCCTGAAGTTTATTTTGACATTTATACATGACAGTTAACACACCACACCTATCTAATACATAAGCATTGAACTTACTGAGCATCCTCTTCCATTGGTCTGTATCTTTTCCGCTTAATTTTAAAGCTACAGTATGATTTTAATTCACTGTGCATGCTGAAAAGGAGTAGGGCGGGTAGTCCTTTCGTCCCTCTATTGAGTCAGTGGTCGCAATCTCCCCCTGCCGGAATTACCTTTCCCACAGTTACAGTGCTTCTGCAATTGTCCGGTTTTTTCAGCATCTTCTGGGGCAAGATGTTCCCTTTGAGAAGTTTAGAATAAGCAAGGTAGTAAATAATGTGTAGGCCAGATAAGAGGGTATTAGCAATGCATGCCTCACTAACAAGTAGCTCCTCAGAGAATACAAATCTGTAGAACTTCAAGGTCTGACAATGGGAACATCCCGCTACAAAGAAGGTTGTAAAGATAAAGGAAGGCCACAAATGCGACATCAGCAGTGATAAAAGGGAACATATTGCCCCAGGAGATGCTGAGAAATTGGGTGATTGACGAAGCATGGCAACTAGGGGAAAGGTGAAGACAGCAGGGGGAGATTGCGACCACCGACCCAATTGAGGGACAAAAGGACTAGCCCACACACTCTTTCTGAGCATGTGCAGTAAATTAAAAATCACACTGTAGCTTTAAATTTAAGCGGAGAAAATACAAACCAATGGAAGAAGAGGATGCTCAGTTAGTTCAATAATTATGTATTAGATAAGCGCGGTGTTAGCTTTTATGTATAAAAGTCAAAAGGAAGTACAGTAGGTGTGCATGTTAGGAGGAGTGATCCCCGATGCACCCGGTGCCGAATAAAGTAATGCCTGCTTCTTAACACCAAAAGGTGTTAAAGAGTTTTATTCCCAATTTTGGTGACACCTCCAGCTTTTTTCTTTCTTTTTTTTCTTTTGTATCTGCTCCATTAACACCATTCTTGGTACAACCTAACTAGATATGTATGGAAAACAATTTTACATTACAAGAAAGAGCCATCTGGGTATATTGATGAGCATGACTTCAGATAATTTTACAGTGAAAAGATTAAATAGTAAATGTGTTTTTACTTAAAATATGAATATGTCAAAATAGATTACAGGACTACTGTGCTGGTTTTGGCTGGGATAGAATTAATTTTCTTCATAGAAGCTAGTATAAGGCTATGTTTTGAATTTGTGCTGAAAACAGTGTTGATAATACAGGGATGTTTTAGTTACTGCTGAGCGGTGCTTACACAGAGTCAAGGCCTTTTCTGGTTCTCACACCACCCCACCAGTGAACAGGCTGGGGTGCACAAGGAGCTGGGAGGAGACACAGCTGGGACAGCTGACCCCAACTGACCAAAAGGATATTCCATACCATATGACATCATGCTCAGCATATGAAGCTGGGGGAAGAAGGGAGGACTTCGGAGTGATGGCATTTGTCTTCCCAGGTAACTGTTATGTGTGATGGAGCCCTGCTTTCCTGGAGATGGCAGATGGGAAGCAGTGAATTAATTCCTTGTTTTGTTTTGCTTGCACACGTGGCTTTTGCTTTACTTATTAAACTGTCTTTATCTCAACCAATGAGTTTTCTCACTTTTACCCTTCTGATTCTCTTCCCCATCCCATGGGGTGGGAGGAGTGAGCGAGTGGCTGTGTGGTGCTTAGCTGCCAGCTCGAGTTAAACCACAACAGTCTTTTTTGGTGCCCAACATGGGGCTTGAAGGGTTCAAGATAATGACAGGTTTGATTGGAATGTGCCAGATCAAATTTATAGCTGTAATTGCTGTTTAGCTATTAATTGGCAGGTTTCTGTGCTTGCCATGGGGCTTGCTTTCCTTACTGTATATCAGAGTCTAGAGCTTGTTAGTGGCTGCTTTTTGCTTTTGCTGTGTGCTATACTGCTGTACTGCTTATCATCTTACTCTGCTGTGCCTGGGAACATTTTGATAACAGCAATGGCCAAAAAATTGGAAACAGCTAAGAGTTTCAGATTTCCAAGTATATTTATAACTTTAAAACTCCCACAGTTTTAGCAAGGCTCCTAGCACAGATTCTTTCCCTCATCCTTCAAAGGATTTCTCTGATAGTCACTGTTAGTGGACTTCTGCACAAGGGTCATCTGAAGGACATTAAACAACAGGCTTGGGTCACACTCTGCCTGAAAACCAATTTAGTATCCTAACGTGTAACAGAATCAGGAAAAAAATAATTGAAATGTCACAGCTGATAAAAGAGAGAGGTTAATTTTGACTTTTTCAGATATGCTACTGGACTAATTGGCTTGATATTTAGCCTTCAGCTGCTACCTCATTTATTTTAGTTATATCCAGGCATGTATGACATTTTTTTCTATGTATTACTATTTGAGTGTACATTTGTTGTTTAAAACAATAAGTATATATTTATTACACCAAAACAGATGTGTTCAGCTTGATAAAACAGTACTGAAAACCCAATGGTTGACAGTGTCAAGAAAGGGATATCGCCATCACCCAGTTTGTGATTTCCCCTCCCATTTTTTCTCCATTTGTAATTTAAGCAGAGACAAAAACCCTTCTGATCTGTACAGAATGATTTGGGTTGCTAGAAAAGATGAAGAGAGGTTTCATTTTACAAGCCATTTTACAAGTGCAGCTATACGTTCATCTACGCATACTCTCTAGTCACATTTATGAAAGGTGTGTCATAGCTAAAGATCAGTAAAAGTTTCTGGTGTCCTATTAGGCACAGATTTACCCAAGGAGGAGAGTCCCTAAATGAACTCTCTAGGTCTTTGCTAGATAAAAAGTTGCCAGCAAGACATTTGAAGAGTACATTTTCAACTGGGATTGTGAAAGCTGAAGTAAAAGAACGTAGGCAGTTAATCTTACCTCAGTCCATAAACTACTCACCTTAGGGGAGAGAAGAGTAAAACAAGTTTTCAGAAAGGTAGTGTTTTGCATAAGTAAATAACTGTGCTTCTAGAGTCCCTGTCACTGAAGCCCCATGGTATTTTCTACTATCAAAGACCCCAGATGTTTTAGAAGTGATGTTATGTGATAATATGTTTAGAGGTGATAAAACTCATCTGCAAATCCATCAACGTGCTCCAAGAGACAATGGCATGAGTGGCAGCCCAAATCATAGCCTACAGGGCTACTCCCGAGCCTGGCCCAGGGGCCATCAGCCCATCAAAGACCCATCCATCTGCACAAGCCCAGAGGAGCACAGGGATGCACAATGGAGGTGGGCACCCAAAGCAAGGGCTCCCGAGGAAAAAACACCTTGTCCAGGCCCCTCTCAGGGCTGTCCAGGCAAAGCCATCAGCCCTAGGGTCCAGGCAGCACACCCACCACCATGAGCCATGGGGAGCAGCTCTCTGGATCACCTCTCAGACTAAGGGTGTTGCTGCCAAGGGGTGGGACATATTCTAGGCTGCATGGGAAAAGCAGTTCAGGAAGGCACAAGACTTCTTTTGGGATGTTTAGGAGAGGAACAAAAGGTGGGACAAGGGAGAGGTGCGGGTGATTTGGGGGGGAACAAGCATGGGGAAATAGAGGGGCAAGGGTCTAAAAAAGGCCAGTCATGTTTCAACAGTTGGCTGGACAGTGCACTTGCCTGGCCATGCCCTGCACGTTAAGACCAGCACGGTCTGTTCTGTCTCCCTATTAATTTCCTTCTATGGGGCAGAGGGCCCCTGTGTCCCTGGGGCATGTCTTTAATGGCAAAGCCATGGGAAGGTTGGCAGCTGGGCACCAGGAGAGTCCCAGTCAGCTCCTGGAGAGATTGTGGGGCCTGGGGGGTCTCTTGGAATGAGATCCACATGTGTGTATGTCTCTGAGGATGGGATTATGGGGGGCTTGGCTAATGGGGACCAGGAGAGTCCTGGTCAGCTTTGTGTGTGTCTGCACATATACATGTGTGCGATGGTCTGTACCAGCAACTGCAGCCTCAGGGGCTTGCATGTCCAGAGGCAGCTGCTGGGGAGATTGAGGGTCTGACCCCGTTGTTGGAGGAAACCAGATTGCACATAGGCGTATATACATATACTCACTATCAGACCTCTGTTCTGCTCAGCCAGAGAGGGAAGCAGGATGAGGCTGTTGGTGCTGTCTGTGTTTGTATGAGTGCTCTGTGTGTCTCTCTACGATCTACATGGACAGCCATGTATATGTGTAAAGATGTGGTGTGCATGTACACTCTGTGTGTATGTATGTACTGGGAACACACCTTCAGACTCATCGCTGGTTGGACCTGGGGCACAGAGCTGCAGTAGCCTCTTCTCTCCTTGGCTGTCGGATCCAGTGCAATATATTTTCCCAAATTAACCGTCATTATGTGAGTGGCTATTGCTGCTATCAGTTCTGTGTTTACAGGTCTAGGGACGCTAAACACCAGAGTATGCTCTGCAGGACAGAGGACTACTGTTTTGGAGTTGTACAGATAAACATGCAATTGAGCCATGGTCTTGCAGAAAAGTAGTACCCTCACAAGTCCACCCAGAAGGCCAAATATCTACTTCAGAGCATTATTGGCATTCCATTTTGTTTTCAGTTTCTCTCTAACAACCAAAATCACCTCCCCCCCTGTCTTGGATAATTCTGTAAGGGCTCTTACCTGGTCTTTTATAGTAGACTCAAGCCATTCACCATGAATAGGACAGCCACTTTACACTGCTGCCTGTCCTAGCTTTTAAAAATTACTGCACCCAGGACAGAGTTTAATGTCAGGTTCCCCCAGGGTTTTTCTTTCCTCACAAGCTGGAAGAAGCACTCCTTCCTGTGAAGTCTTTTTTAGCTCTGTGCTCCTTGATGCAAAACCCTTGGACTGACTGATGTACTTTTCAATTCTTTCGTGTTTCACAGGATGAATCACAATTATTCTTGGCCCTTACTTTTTTTTATTGCACATAGTATCTTTTTTGTAAAAGGAGCTCTAAAGTGCTTTTAACTGGAAAGAGAAAAGTATCTGATGGATATACATACTACTTCAACAGTTTTACTCTTTACTGTAGGGCCTCTACAAAAAAAATAACATTTATTGAACTTCTGCAAGCAAGGCTTTTAGTAAAACTAATACATTAAACAATAAGAGCTAATCATGAACCCCATTCAAGCTGCACTAGAGGACAAACTCTGAAATTATAAACCTCCAAAGAAAAGGTGGTATTAACACTTCCTGCAGCCTAATGAAAAGCCACAAAATTTTAATGTATGTCAGGAAGATATGCATAGTAAAATTCCAAACTCTATTTTTGACAACAAGAAGAGACTTTTCTTGCAGAAAAGTCAAAATAAGAAATGGAATAGCTTTTTTTGTTGTTGTTGCTGTTGCAATGATGAACACTTTTAACAGTATATTTCAGTAATGTGCTCTGCTGCTGGGGTTTTGTATGTTTTCAATGCCTATAACAAACTGCCTCTAGAAAGCACATATCAAAATGATAGGCAGCAGTCTCCACACAGCTGAAGAAAAGGTTCATTCCACTATGCAGTGTATAAAGAATAATCTTGGTGATATATTTTTAAGAACCCAAATCTCAACACACTCCTTTCTTTGAAAGGAAAACTCACAGCTTCTTCCTGACAAGAATATTAGGGGACTGCAGCATGAGAGGCTGAACTAACTTAGTCATAGGAAGAATATCAGGCTCTTCTGATGTGCAATATCTATTTCCTAAAAAGAAAAGTCACTGGGTTATGTCTGTAGCTCTTAATTCTTCAGCTGTGAACTCAAGACACTAACCTTGGGTGTAATGGCAGAGCCTTTTACAGAATCCTGCTGAGCTTAAACATGCAACAGATGCAGTGAAAAATACTGACAAAAAATGTTTTAAACCAGTTGTTAGGAAATTTCAGAAAGAAGTCCAGGATCTATTATGCCACAATTGTCCAGTTCAGGCTCTGATGGAAAGTTCCTCAGTGCCCCTCAAACAGGCAGAAAAGAGTAGTTGGCACAGAAAATCTGGAACCTCTAAACCAGAAAAACCTGGAAGACCAACCATGTCAGTCTTCACATTTTAAATGTTTCTCTGTCAGCTGGAAAAAAAAGGCATATCTCTAAGTCTGGTGATCCAAAGTTGAAATACAATCCCCAAACTGCCAATGCTGATGAATTCCATATCAAGCCCAGGGAGATATAGCAACTCTTTCCTGGAAGTAAAGACAGATAGTAAAAGACCTCTTAAAACACTTTATATGCATCTTTCTCTGCTGTATCCTGCTGTCGTAGTTTAACCCCTGCCAGCAACTAAGCACCACACAGCCACTTGCTCACTTCCCCCTACCCCAGTGGGATGGGGGAGGGAATCGGAAGAGTAACAGTGAGAAACACTCCTCGGTTGAGATAAGAACAGTTTAATAATTGAAATAAAGTAAAATAGTAATGATGAGAATAGCAATATAGTAATAACAGTAAAAATAATATACAAAGCAAGTGATGCACAATGCAATTGATCACCACCCGCCAAACCATACCCAGACAGTTCCCGAGCAGCAATTGCTGCCCCCTGGCCAACTCCCCACAGCTTATATACTGAGCATGATGTCATATGGTATGGAATAGCCCTTTGGTCAGTTTGGATCAACTATTCTGGCTGTGCCCCCTCCCAGTTTCTTGTGCACCTGGGCAGAGCATGGGAAGCTGAAAAGTCCTTGACTAGCATAAGCAGTACTTAGCAACAACTAAAAACATCAGTGTATTATCAACATTATTCTCATCCTAAATCCAAACCACAGCACTATGCCAGCTACTAGGAAGAAAATGTAACTGTATCCCAGCTGAAACCAGGACACCTGCCCAGAACTTTACAATGACTCTTTGAGGACCATAATTGTCAGACATCATTTATGCTATGAGATGAATTACTTCTTCCTAATCTAGATGTCATTAGAAAGGATGAAAAAGACCTCACTAAACAATGTCTTAGTACTTAGTTGACCCTGATTTTGTGAATTTTCTCACAAATTAAAACCTTGAAGGTTATTAAAGCTTTTTTAAATCTTTGTTCACCCTCTGTCACACAACTTTATAACTAACTTCCTTCACTTGTGCCAAACAAAGATTTTCAAGTTGCTAAGCAGTCAATTATGGAACGTATGACTGCATTTGAACAGTGTTGAGTTTTTATTCACAAATGCAACTTAAGTTCTCAGTTCTCAAGTTTTTTTCTCATTAGCCACAAATGTGCTCAAAACCCATTTTATCATAACCTTGTCAACTTCTTCATGTGGTACTGTGATGTTTCTGAAAATATAAGTTCTTTTTCAACACAGATTTAGAAATCACAAAATGTGAAAGCACAGAACCAGTGTATGTTCTTTGCCCCAGTATTATTTCCACTGACCTACTTGTAAGTAACAGGACTCTTGCATGGGAGCAGTTGACATATAAGTAGTACCAAGAAATTCTTCAAAGAGCAAAAAACCCTGTAAATGTCTAGAAAATCCACAAGTGAATTATTTGGCATTATCTGTAAAGTAATTTGTGCATTACTTCAAATATGCCCAAACATCTTCTAGAATTCTTAGTCATTTGGGACTTTGCCCTGTTTCAAAATCTTTGTGATATCATAGAATCATAGAATGCTTTTGGGTTGGAATATGTACATCTAGAATATTCAGCAAGCATAAACAATACATTTAGTAGCTTCAGAAGAGTTAAATACAGAAAATGAATTATTTGTCAAGGAGGGAATAGGGGAATTAAAATTTAAAAGTATTAACAGAGTTTAGCTACTTTTTAATTTTATTTTAAATTTTAAGTGTCATTGCTTTGCTTTACTCACACATGAACTGTACATCCAGTTGCAAATTACATTTTGTCATGTGGGCAACGCATTCCCCTGAAAATGGAGAGGAAATCAGTTCCTTGGTTATATTCCTTGGAATTTAGTGCTTCAAGAAAGAACAAAGACTCTGATACATCAAGAACATACAAGGATACTCAAAGTTTGAGCCCAGGATTTTGAATTTCCAGTAAATGAAACTTGTTTGCCCTTTTTCTGTATAAGTTAGCTGTACCTAAATAAACTTATCAACAAGGTAATAGGGCTTAAATAAGTTTTTTGAATGTTTTTCTCTTTGTGATTATCAACTCAGACACACAAAACTATTCTAACTGCATATGGCCTGCTCTTACTTACTAAACTCATGCTTCAGAAAATCACTGGAATCCCTCCTAGTGACTGTCTTCCAGTCAGTGCATCTTTGTCAGTCTGTATCCACCAGAACAGGACGCAACATAAAGTTCTTGTGAAGCTGTCAACCTTTCATTTTATCTTAAAATGCAGGTTGATTCAAGGAGGAAAAGAAAGTCAGATACTGCAGTGGTACTTCATAGAAAATACACATTTTCTAATTAGAATGTCAGGTTTACATTATCAGAAGATTAGAGGTATCTAGCCTGTAGACCTTTTGTTGAAAAATCCATTTAAGAACATTCTATATTCTTATAGTCCAGTGTGATTAGAAACAGCAATAATATGGTTTAAAGTGTGACAAAAGAATCAGAAATACAAGAAAAATTCAACATAGATTCCTGGCACTAATAAATAGGTCATTATATTCTACCTTTATAGCTTGCATGCTGCTTGTAGAAAAGAACAACTTTTCACAGACATTTTGATAAATATTTCAGTTTGTATGAGCATAGTTGCTAGAGTAATACTTAGATTATGAAGTAAAATGAAAAAGGCTTTTTTTTTTCTTTTCCAAATGACAAATATGACTGTAGTTAAAATTGTCTTTTATTTACCTGTGAAAAATTATGTTAACACATGGAAGACACTTGCATTTCTACTCTGCATCCATTAAAATATATTTCCAGGAAATGTACATGTTCTTATTCTCCTGAAATGAATCCTGCACTCTTGAGCAGTAATCTTTTGATAGCACTGGATAAAATTTATTAAAAGATATTCACAGAATGGAAGTAGCATGGGTGATGCAATAAAAGAAGATGTGCAGCTCATTTAATCCTGTCCTACTTTACCCATTTTTATCTGAAATTCTGTATCTGGGAGCGGATTTAATTCCCATTACCAGTCATTATTGTATTTACGTCAGGTGTTCCAATGCACAGCAATAAGAAAGGTAACTTTCTAATGTTGACATTCATCAAATAGAATTCTAGTGAATCTACATGATTTAAAGATTTAATTTTATGATACATTAATAGTTAAATGATACATTAATAGTACTGCAGTTATACCACCCTTGTATTATCTCACTTATCATAGTTTTTACCTCATGTCCTGGTTTCGGCTGGGATAGAGTTAATTTCCTTCCTAGCAGCAGGCATAGTGCTGTGGTTTGGATTTAGTAGGAGAAGAATGTTGATAACACGCTGATGTTTTTAGTTGTTGCTGAGTACTGCTTATGCTAGTCAAGGACTTTTTCAGCTTCCCATGCTCTGCCAGGCGCACAAGAAACTGGGAGGGGGCACAGCCAGAAGAGTTGATCCAAACTGACCAAAGGGCTATTCCATACCATATGACGTCATGCTCAGTATATAAACTGGGGGGGGGGGTGGCCAGGGAGCAGCGATAGCTGCTCGGGAACTGTCTGGGTATCGGTCGGCGGGTGGTGAGCAATTGCATTGTGCATCACTTGCTTCGTGTATCATTATTATTATTATTATCATTATTATACTGTTACTATTAGCATTACTATTTTACTTTATTTCAATGATTAAACTGTTCTTATCTCAACCCAGGAGTGTTTCTCACTCTTACTCCTCCGATTCTCTCCCCCATCCCATCGGGGCAGGGGGAGTGAGCGAGCGGCTGCGTGGTGCTTAGTTGCTGGCTGGGGCTAAACCACGACACCTCACTGTGTAGCTCCTTCATCATAATCAACACACTCTGCATTTTGCCAAATTAAAACAGTAAATTTGACTGTAACACGGAAATTAAGCAAAATACTGGGATTTTATAGTATGTACTAAAACCTGGAATTTTTATAGGATACAAAATTTTGGAAAAGGTAATGAGAAACAAAATGGTAAATAGGAGGTAGAATTCACATCTTAAGGTATTTTACTAGGTGTTGCTCCAGCAGTAAGTAATATTTTTTGCTTTGTAACTCATGCAGAAGAATCACAACAGCATAGAATCATAGAATCATAGAATCATAGAATTGTTTAGGTTGGAAAAGACCTTTAAGATCATCCAGTCCAACCATTAACCTACACTACCAAGTCTACTCTAAGCCAATCAAGGGTAGACTAGACTAAACCATGTCCCAAAGTGCCACGTCTACCCGTTTTTTGAACACTTCCAGGGATGGTGACTCCACCACCTCTCTGGGCAGCCTGTTCCAATGCTTGACTACCCTTATGGTGAAGAAATTTTTCCTAATTTCCAATCTAAACCTCCCCTGGTGCAGCTTGAACCCATTTCCTCTTGTCCTATCACTAACTACATGGGAGAAGAGACCAACACCCACCTCACTACAACCTCCTTTTAGGTAGTTGTAGAGAGTGATAAGGTCTCCTCTCAGCCTCCTCTTCTCTAAGCTAAACAACCCCAGTTCCCTCAGCCGCTCCTCATAAGACTTGTGCTCTAGACCCTTCACCAGCCTTGTTGCCCTTTTCTGAACACGCTCCAGCACCTCAAAGTCTTTCTTGTATTGAGGGGCCCAAAACTGGACACAGTATTCCTCACCAGCGCCGAGTACGGGGCACAATCACCTCCCTGCTCCTGCTGGCCACACTATTCCTGGTACAAGCCAGGATGCTGTTGGCCTTCTTGGCCACCTGGGCACACTGCTGGCTCATGTTCAGCCGGCTGTCGACCAACACCCCCAGGTCCTTTTCGGCCAGGCAGCTTTCCAGCCACTCTTCCCCAAGCCTGTAGCGTTGCATGTGGTTGTTGTGACCGAAGTGCAGGACCCGACATTTGGCCTTGTTGAACCTCATACAGTTGGCCTCGACCCATCGGTCCAGTCTGTCCAGGTCCCTCTGCAGGGCCATCCTACCCTCCAGCAGATCGACACTCCCATCCAGTGTGGTGTCGTGTGCAAACTGACTGAGGGCGCACTCAATCCCCTCATCCAGATCATCGATAAAGCTATTAAACAAGGCTGGCCCCAAAACAGAGCCCTGGGGAACACCACTCGTGACTAGGTGCCAACTGGACTTAACTGCATTTACAACTACTCTCTTGTCTTGGCCACCCAACCAGTTTTTTACGCAGCGAAGACTACGCCCATCCAAGCCATGAGCTGCCAGCTTCTATGATTCTATGATTCTATGATTCTGTGATTCTATATAGTCTCCACTATTAATAAATGAAAGAAGTCTTATCTGTTGCTGAATTTCATCAGCTACAGTAAAGCTGTGAACATCTTTGTTTTCCTATCTCCTTTTTATCTTGAGTGCATGTAATAATTAATTTCAAAACTGATGAGGTAATAGAGTGTCATTGAAACAGCATTCCAAAAAAAGCAGAAAGAAGAGAAAACACAGAAAACCAGAACAAACTCAGCAATAATGGGTTTTTGTTCATCAGAACAACCTGAATATACAGCAGCATCAAAGGTTTTAAAACATCGGGTTCTAGCCTAAGCAAAAGAATAGGCACATAGGGTTCTGCCAAATCAGGGACAGACACTTGAAAGAAAAGTTTGTTTCTCTAGAAAGGTAGGAGATCTCTTGTTTGGATGGGTAGTATAATAGGGGAATAATGTGCTTACTGTGAAGAATCTTGAGAAACAGGCCAAAATTAAAGGCCAAAAATAAGTCAATAGAATTTGCTAATGAGCAAAAAAAGATACAGTCGATTACGTCTGCATAAAGGAAGGCCCCTGACTCACCCTAATATCTCACAAGGTAATAGAAATGTAGGAGCAGGAAAGGATCCCAAGATCAGCTGGTTCTTCCCTCTGCCCTTGCGTGATTTAGCTGTTCTTCATAGCTACTCTTTGTCTTGCATTCATCTTAAAAACCTCCAGTGTAAGATTTTCCACAATCGTGTGTGTAGCTCTTCATACTGTTTTACCATCCTAGGACTTAGAAGGATTTTACTAATACCTATCTGATTGTCCTTAGCTACAGTGTAAACCAGATGTAAACCAAGCAAAGCCAATGCTGTCATAAGGGTGTAAAGCTGATGCAAGAGAAAAAAGGATTATGTTTTAGAAGATTAAGAGGTTATTACACAGACAGCTATCATACATAATCTCTGAATAAAAGTATAAATCACTGTACATGTAACTGTGTTTCTATCTCAGTCAAAGGTGCAACAGCTGTTTAGGTACAGATACTAGATACAGCTGGAGCACCCATGTTGACAGCAATGCATCTAGGACAGCAGGAACATTTTTGGCATGTACCCAGGGCAGGCTTTGCAGACCACAATCCCTCACACCTTCACAGGTATAAACACCTCAGTTAACTGAACAGAAGAATGGTACAAATGTATATACTTATATGTATAAAAGCTGCAGACATACCTGTGACCACAATATAAACATATCCTTCAGTTTCTAGCTTTCAAATCTTCTTGACTTAAACAAGTGGAATAGACAATTTATAGGCAAATAAATTAGCTTTTATTGAAAAGTTGACCTACAGTTCAGACTTAATTATCAATCCCATCTCAGATAATTTCTATTTTGTTTTTCAATAACAGCAATCTAGTTTTGAAATCCACAAGGACACTAAGAAAGAACTGTGCCATTCATAGACTGTATTTAGACTTCTAATGAGCTTCTGTTGTGAAGATCTTGAAAGTGCTGTTCCTTTATTTTTGCATGTGTTATGCCATCAGGAGCTCACTGTTCTCTTCATTGTGTCATGGGTAATGAAAAAAAAAAATTTGAACAAAATTCCAATATTTCCTGTCAACTCAAAATAATTTGAAAAGCAATTCAGAAGGAAGGTGTAGAGAAAAAAAAAAGGAAAAAAAAAGGTGGTTTTTACCACCTACCTGAATGATATAGAATAAAGTGAAAGGAACAACATGAAAGGTTTTTCTTTGTTGGTTTTTTTTTCTTTTTTTTTTTTCTTTTCTCAGTATAGTATCTGAAAAACAAACAGCTCTTGACAGCTACAGACATCAATGGAGCTAATGTGGTTTTTATTATTTTGTTGAGAGTATTTCAGTTCATTTTTAAATTATCATTCAGCTTTCCTTTGTTGTGGCTTGATCTGCCTTTGAAATAGCTGTGTAGTTTGGAATGTTGTCTAGATTACAGATAGGAAAATGTGCAAGAAAAATATTATCTTTCTGTGCCTTTGTAAGGAAGTACCATAATGACATTGGGTAGGATCTAGATGCTTGTAATTCTGTAGTTCTTGTTTAACCATGGGACTCTGGGAAGACAGACTTTCTGATAGGAACCAGTTACAGTCAAGAAGCAAAAATATAGTGTAGAGAAAACCAAATATGTCTTACAATGGCTTTCAAATCCTTATTGTTTTATGACTATAGTAATTGTGTACAACTATTCCATTGTCTCCATAGATGATACACACACTAATGTTGATTTAAGCAAACCTGGCAGCATCACTTCTGTTGACGTCTATGCAGACATTACATTCTAAATAATTTGGTGTAAATTTTGTTCATGCATGCAGAAGGGTGCATATTATTTTGAACAGTAGAAAGCTTTATTTTGGTTTATTTGCAATTCACAGCTGAAATTTGATACAAAAAATTGGAATAATTTTAAAAGGTTCACACTACATAGAAGAATATTTAGCACTACATAGAAGAATATTTAGCATTTAGTATTTCGTTTCCCATACTTAAAAGTGTAATTTTTCCTATCTCCTGTAAAAATTGCAGCTTTCACATAATCTACTCACTAAGATTTCCTTGAGAGACAACCACTACCTCTTACATCCTTGTTTGAGAAGAAAATTAGGCATATATGAAACAATTATATTTTACCTCTCATTACTCCTTAACTTTCCCATTCTTTGGAATTGTCAGTGAATTAAAATCTCTTTTGGGTTTTGGGTTTGTTTTTTTTTTTTAATTAGTCCAGGAAATTAGCCACAATGACAAGTAGAACAAATTATTTCATCACTGAATGAGACATGTAGCAAGTTGACTATGCTGAAAAAAAAAACAACCCTATATATCTTCTCAAAAATATAATTGACCAGTGAAAAGAAACTTGTTAGAATAGATTTTAAAGTTCCTTTAAAATTCTTTCAAGGTTTTAAATAGACATTTTCTCTATTCATTTGTTAAGGTCAGGATTGTATGAGAACACTTACCTGTGAGTGTGTTTATACTGTTGAAAGGTATTAATAAGAAAGCTTGTTATTGATGTATCAGTTACATCATAACTGATGTAAATTTATAAATGAAATAAATTTATAAATTAAAATTAATTTAATTATATTCTTATCAGAACATGTATACAGATCACTGAAAATTCACAGCTTTTAATGTAAGCAACTATAAACTAAGAAACTGATGTTCAGCTGGAAAATATGTACTACAAGGAATATTTAGTAGTGAGAGTTTTAATTGTTATTTATACCAGCCAAAGTACACAACTGCAGTTTAAAATTCTTTCAAAAAATGTTAAAAACACCACATAGCTACTACTTATTGTCTTCTTTTTCTAAGTGAATTAAAATGGAAGACCTCTGTTTATATTGGAAGTATTTGTAGCCAGAGTATTCTCAGACCTATACTTGTCCAGGATAGACAAAGCTTTTAGAGTTTCCCAGGGTCATAGTGCAGACAGAAAGGGCAGAAGGTTGCATTGGGATCTGTCTGTTTTCTCATTGACAGCTGCTTTGACTTAGTGTGAGTTTGAGATGAAGAAAGTAGACCTAATTTGTGTCAGCAGCACAGGAATCATCAGGATGTCAACATGAGAAAGATGAGGTAAGTATAATCACACATTCCTCTGCAGCTAGCAGTCACTTTCTTTCATCCCTGTAGTTCACATGCTCAGGATGGGGTTGTACAAATGGTCCAAGCAATAGTGAAATATAAAACTTTGGTTTACATTGTGCATGAAGAAATCTCCAGACTGTCTTGTCACTTCTTCAGGATCAGAAAAAGAAAAAATTGCTGAGACAATCTGCTCTCAGGACCTTATCAGAGGTTACAGGATCATATTGCTAGATATGACCCAGCATGGTTCAGTAACCTAATTGGTTGGGAATGTAAGTGATCATTAAAGAGCTACATTAGTGATCAAGAGCAGGTGTTTTTTACCATAGAAAACCAACTCAGGTCAGGATTCTTGCATATAGAATAACCCGAAAACCTGATCACTTGCATTCTTGTCCACAGCAGGTGCTTTCTCTGCTCTGTTCTCCTTCATGTAAACCAGTAACAATCTAAGAAATGATTAGTAAAGGCAGGGGTGATGAGATGATTTTATAGATCAGCTTAAGCTAACTGGACTTGTGAATATGGAAAATGAGTCAGAAGTCCTGAAAGTGGTTAAAAAGGTAGGCATCATCAACTGCACATCAGATCCGTCCAAACAATAGATTATTCAATTTAATGAGAAAACAACAGTTTAAATGATTCATACTGAACAAAAATTGAATTCTTTTGGTGTTTAAAATCTGTTTTAGAATCCATTTTAGATCAACTGAGTTTGTAGAAATTCTAGTGGGACATTATGTCAATGTCAAAATAAGGAAACTGATTTTTTTTTTTTTCTGGGTTATTTTATTACTAAAACAATTTGGTTAATTTAATATGAATTAGCAAATAATTTTGATCCACCTGAAATTACATTTTTGACAGATTCCATACACATAAAATAAGGGATTAGATTTTCAATAGAATTGTGAAGAAACAATATGCAATAGTCACAACAGTTTTGTGGTAGTACAACCCCCCAGGCCACTCTGAGATCCCAGGAAAAGCCCTGTTGTGCTGTTATCTTGGTCATAACAACTTGGGCATCAGGCAATCTCTGTCCACACCTGGGCTATCTGCTGCCTGAATGGTACATCAGAACAACTCCGTACAAACTGTGGCCAGAATGTAAAATACTGACCAAAGCCAATCATCTTGAGATCCTATAAATAGCGATCCAAGAGGGAGACCTCTTTGAGCTCTCTGGGACAGCAGCAGACTGTGTGAACCAGTATCTCCCCCTGAGCTGAGATGCCTCTCAGGGTAGATTTCATGAAGATTGAAGAATTGTCTGTAGATTTTGTGAGGAATGAAGAATTGTCCATAGATTTCATGAGGAATGAAGGATTGCCCATAGATTTTGTGAGGATTAAAGGATTGTCCATAGATTTCATGAGGATTGAAGGATTGTGCATTGATTTCGCGAGGACTCAAAGAACTGACTTTGTGAGGTTCACCAACTGTCCGTTGATGAATGCTGGCACATAAAAGTGAGTAATTCACAAAACTCATGAAAAGGGAAATCACAGGTTAACCTCGGTGTGTGCATGTGTGTGTGTGCAATTTGGCTACGTATATATATCCATATATACTATCCCTACTCACATAAACTGTTGACCAAATCTGAGACTAAGATTGGACCTAGCCACACCTAGACTCTTCTCTGAAAGGAGTTTAGAAAGCAAGGGGGTCTATTCTAAATCTTGTGACTCAATGGGAGGGTCCCCCTTATCCCCTGCACCCATGATCCCTCTGTGTAGCTGAATTCTCCTTTGTGTACTTCTTCCATGTAAGTAATAGAATGAACCTTGCCATTCTCAAATTTTTAACTAAGTCACTGTCTTGATTATAACAAATTCCCTCAAATCACTGTTTCAAATTGGCTGATGCTTAAGTGTTGTTAAGAATTATACAACATAATACTGTGATCTATCTCAAAAATATTAATAAAAAGGCCAACAGCATGGCCAACAGCATCCTCGCTTGTATCAGGAATAGTGTGGCCAGCAGCAGCAGGGAGGTGATTGTGCCCCTGGACTCAGCTCTGGTGAGGCCGCACCTAGAATACTGTATCCAGTTTTGGGCCCCTCAATACAAGAAAGACATTGAGGTGCTGGAGCGTGTTCAGAGAAGGGCAACAAGGCTGGTGAAGGGTCTGGAGAACAGGCCTTATGAGGGGCGGCTGAGGGAACTGGGGTTGTTTAGCTTAGAGAAGAGGAGGCTGAGGGGAGACCTTATCACTCTCTACAACTACCTGAAAGGAGGTTGTAGTGAGGTGGGTGTTGGTCTCTTCTCCCAAGTAACAAGTGATAGGACAAGAGGAAATGGGTTCAAGCTGTACCAGGGGAGGTTTAGATTGGAAATTAGGAAAAAGTTCTTTATGGAAAGGGTAGTCAAGCATTGGAACAGGCTGCCCAGAGAGGTGGTGGAGTCACCATCCCTGGAAGTGTTCAAAAAACAGGTAGACATGGCACTTTGGGACATGGTTTAGTGGGCATGGTGGTGTTGGGTTGATAGTTGGACTGATGATCTTAGAGATCCTTTCCAATCTTAATGATTCCTAGTTTTTACTTTCATTATAAATAATCCAGCCATCAAATCAGGAAACATGAAATTGCTACTCTACCCTTAATTGGTTTAGTGGTGGACTTGGTAATGTTAGGTTAATGGTTGGACTGGGTGATCTTAAAGGTCTTTTCCAACCTAAACAATTCTATGATTCTAAGTATTAACTAATTTTCTGCAGTAGATGGCATATGCAATTCATTGTAGAATTTTAGTTAACATTTCTGCAGGTATTCTGCATTCTATAAAAACTTTTGCAGCATTAAAAGTAGGGGAAAAGAAGGAAAGAATAATATTGAAAGATTCCTTTACTGCAGGCATATCCTCTCACTGACGTCTTTTCCATTGCCATGCTAGACAGTACCCTTGAAAAGGCTTAGGAGTTCAAATGTGGTGGCAGGAAGCACTACTCCTCCAAGGAACATTTATTATTGATATTAATTGTTGTTACCATATAAACATTAGTAAATACTGGATAGGAGCAAATCACAGTTACATGCTTGTCACACTGCTTAAATGCACTTCCGTAAAGGACTCAGGCACTACAGTTATGAAGATAAGATTACAGAGTACATTAAACAAATAGAGCAGAAAGCATTGCCCAGTACTTTCTCAGTCACAACATAATCAATATGCCTGACTGATATGAAAAGATGCTATTTGAGGTTTTGACTATCCCCCATCATTAAAGACTCTGTGATAATTTTTTTCAAGAGGAAGAGGTATAAGCTTAGATTTCAGCCATATTCCATTTCAAGCAATTATATTTGGCTTACTTAGAATGGCCTAAGTCCTTTGAAAGAGGTATGTTCATTTTCTTCACTTTCTGTCTGTGTTTGGTGTTGGGGCACACCTTTAAAAAGATTCCATATTCTATCTTAGAGGCAAGGTAATTTCTGTATGTAGCATATTGGGATCTTTGTGGATGAAAGTTACTTGATACTGTAAATTTGAGTTATGCTGATGTTCTGAAAACATGATTTAAAGACAGCTAGTGAAATGTTATCTTTCCCTGCAGCCTCCTGCCAGGAGGGTTTGTATGGCCTGCAGACAACTATGCACACCTACAAAACTATGCACATTTTTCAAGAGATGTTCCTAGGCTTATAGCTGTCTATAATGTCAAAAGATGACCAAATATCTAAGGTCTATGGACATGCCTACAACTAGAAGATTAGAAAGTATCTCAAAAGCAAGCCTTACAGAAATTATTTACAATAGACATATTCTGTATTTAAACTTAGCACTGAAGCCAGGGAAGGTGCTGCTCAGAATTAATGATGCAAATCCACTGATTTGAGTACACCTCCATATGGGTTTTCCAAGGGCTGGGCCTGCAGAATTAGAGTATCTTGGTGAGTTCACTTTGCTTTAGAATGGGAATAAATCTGATCCACACCACTGAAATTTTGTTTGATTACTTTGAAATAAACTCCATTAATATGTCACTCAGATTAGTAAAAACTTAATCACCTGGACAGTGTCAATGCAGACATGAAATCATGTCTGAGCAAACTGATAACTGGCATATGCAAGAACATCTTCCTTTAGAAATTATACCTTCAATATGATAAAGATCAAACTTTAAATGAAACTCATCTGTGCTTGGGATGCTGCCAACCTGTTCATTTCTTATGCCTTTCCAGTATATAATACTATTATAAATCAATAAACATTCTGGGAGCCTGATTGACTGAGCTGTGACATTTGGTCTATTTGCAGCTCAGACAATATCCTGGGACATTGAGTAACTGTCCTGATGACACAAGATGGATTTCTCCATTTAGGCAAAATGTCTAGGGCATGTGTATTTCTGGAGAAATGTATCTTCTTTAGCATTGTTCGAGCTATGCAACGAAGACACCAGTGATCTCATTGGTATTTATGGGAAGATACATTTGGTTTTAATTCCTAGTGCTCTGTTTATTTTACTGTAGTAAAATTTGTGTAAAAAGTGCTATACACTTTTATGGTTAAGTATAGATGTTAATATGTAGATGTTCATATATGCAGTTCATGGAGTTTTCTAAAAAGTTAATATATATGACTTTAAGTAAAAGAATTTCATAGCTTTATTACTATTGTAATCATTTATTTAGAAAATATGATTGAAAATAACAGTAAGGAAAATACAATAATCTAAGATGATTTTTTTTTTTTCCCTTCCAGAATATGCTAGCAAAGTGCAAAAAACCTGAGAAATTATTTTCAGCTCCTTCAAGATTTCCTCACAGGAACAATTTACTTTTATTCTTAATCCTTCCTACTTCACAAAATACAAGAGCTTTCTTCATCATAAAAAGAGAAAGACGCAACTCTCAATTGCATGATTAACTTCTAAGGCTGGATTTTAATACTCTGAAAATATCATTGATAATTATATACAACAATATTATTTTTGCAGTTTCTACACCCTGTTTTTTTTTTTTCTTAAACATGCAGGATTACATCATGTATTTGCCTTAGACTAATATACCGTGGTTGATATTATCTAGTAGCATTTATCAGTGAAATATAAAATGAAAACACGGAACACATAAGCATGGGTAAAGATGAAGTCTCTGTAACATTTTAGAAGAGAACATGTATTCTCTGGTATAACATCTGCACTGGTAATCTATAAACATGCATTCTATTATAAAGTCCATTATCAGGTTTGCTAAACTCTATTATCAGGTTTGTTGCTTTTGAGGGTTTTGGGGAGGGTGATTTGTCCCATCCCCCATCCCTCTTGCCCAAATCTATTTTCACTAAGCCTTTAGGTTTTAGACTCTTTAAAGAATCAGTTTTAGTCCACTAAAACCAAAGAAGTGTTTTGCTGAAAGGGAAACCTTATGGAAGTGTTTTGCTGAAAGGGAAACCTTATGTCTGAGACTATTAAATAAGAGACTTCTTCAGGATATATCATACTACCCTTCCTGCTCTTTAAGCACCTATTTATTGGTACATAGTTTTCCTTCACAGAGACCATTCTGGTTTCTTCTTGTCACATAATTTACATAGGTTTCTTGTATAACATGACCTAAATTTTTGTTCCATTTAATTTATGCTGTACTGGAGTATATTGAACAGGCTCACAAGTATGATTTTAGAATGTAGTTACTACCTCGGTGTTCTTCAGTGCAGAAGCTGATTTTAATGATTGGGCTTACATTTTTTGTTCAAGTTAGTCATATTTTTCAACTGGTTGATGGCAGTCAAACCTCATACTAGCCAGTTATTTTCTTACAAGTTCTCAGAATCTCTTCTTTTCAAAATTCTTTTTTTTTTCCTTTTATCTTTCAAAATGATATTATGTTAAAGCATCTTTAGATTAAAGGAAACATTGCCAGAGGGCATATATGTTGTATAAAAAAAATACTGTATCACATCAACCGAGACCCTTATGAAACAATAAGAAGGTTCATCTTATGAAGACACTGGGGGAATACTTAAAATAGAGCATTCAAGGTTTATAGAATTAGCCTCCATCAGAAAGTCAAATAGTTCATATGAATAACTTCTTTATCACTAATAAATAGTACACAAAGAAATAGTCACTGATGTCTTTGTCACCTATCTTCTTATAGGATGAATTAACCTGGTAATTTTTTATTGTTTGTTTATTTGGGTTTTGTGCATACAGAGTTGCTTGTAATGTACAGCGGGCATACATGCTCAGCCTCAGTGCTGCCTAGACATAAGAACAGGTATGAGTAGCATCTCTTGTCTGCTCTAGTTGTGACTGCCCTTAAAAATTACAACAAATTAGTCAATGACTGCAAGCAATTTGTTTTTTAACCTGACTTCTCAAGCAACAGTTAGTTTCATAAGTGATTGGGGACCTAAATGAAAGTTCTTAAAAGTAACTACAGAAAATTATGCATAACCTCATTAGCCTATTATTCTACCTCAAAGTAAAATACATAATTCTGTTACTTTAATAGGTACATATGCAATACCAAATATTAAACTTTGATTATTTTCCCTATATGGTTAATACAATGTTTTTTGCAGTAACTTTTATCCCCAAATTTAAGTACAATGATGTGCTCTCTTACTTAGTCATTTTAACAACTGATCTGCATTTGATTTCATCTTTAACTGCTCAATGTGCTATATTCACTACACTTTTTAATTTCTTGTGTTTTCCACAATTTAGATTTTAATATTACAGAATGTACTCCATGATTAATTTTTATTATTTTTTTCAGCAAAAATATTATGATAAGTAATGAAAATCTACCAGATGGCTCTTTATCTCTAGACCCCAATCCAACAAAGCCTTAGATGTAATTAACTTCATATATGTATCGCCACACCACTTTCAAAAGGGTGTCAAGTTTTCTTTGGAGTATCTTTGAGGATCCCAGCTAGCTTTCATTTGCCATTCTAAAAGAGTATTTATTTTTCAAAGGTTTTCTGTCAAATCTGCCACCACATGGCAGCAATGGATGAGAGTGTGAACTTGAATGGGCTCATAAATTGGGTCATATGGGTCACAAAATAGCATCCACTAGTTCAAATATTTTCTCTGATGTTTATCAAAATTGTACCTATGGACTAAAGACCACATATAGAACATGATTCCATAAAACACATAGGTTTACAGACTTCCTACAGGCAATCTGTGGCTGTAACATGGTGAATGTTACATTCTCTCATTAATTTTTGTGAAAACTGCACAGCCAAGGTCTTGAAAGTTACTAACAATTAGCAAAGCACACCAATGCGGACTTTTTGAGATTGCATTAACACAAAGATATCTGATACTCTGAAATGTTGAGCTTTTAAATTGTATTCCTATTTTATAATTTATTGAACTATTCCTCAGAATTTGTTGTTGTAATTACTGGGTTTGAATGAGAAGGAAACACATCTTATGAAGACCTTTTGGATGAATATTTTATTATAGAATGATAGAATCATAGAATGCTTTGGGTTGGAAGGAACCTTTAGAGGTCATCTAGCCCAAACCCCCTGCAATGAGCAGGGACATCTCCAACTAGATCAGGTTGCTCAGAGCCCCATCCAAACTGACTTTGAATGTTTCTAGGGATGGGGCCTCCACTACCTCTCTGGGCAACCTGTTCCAGTGCTTCACCACCCTCATTACAAAAAACTTATTCCTTATATCTAGTCTAAATCTATTCTTCTTTATTTTAAGTCCATTATTCCTTGTCCTGACACAACAGGCCTTGCAAAAAAGATTGTCCCCATCTTTCCTATAGGCCCCCTTTAAGTACTGAGAGGCTGCAATAAGGTCTCCTCGCAGCCTTCTCTTCTCCAGGCTGAACAAACCCCAACTCTCAGCCTGTCCTCGCGGAGAGGTGCTCCAGCCCTCTGATCATTTTTGTGGCTCTCTTCTGGACCCACTCCAACACGTCCATGTCCTTCTTGTGCTGAGGACTCCAGAGCTGGACGCAGTACTCCAGGTGGGGTCTCACTACAGCAGAGTAGAGGGGCAGAATCACCTCCCTTGACCTGCTGGCCATGCTTCTTTTGATGCAGCCCAGGATACGGTTGGCCTTCTGGGTTGCAAGTGCACATTGTTGGCTCATGTCCAGCTTTTCATCCACCAGTACCCCCAAGTCCTTCTCTGCAGGGCTGCTCTCAACCCCTTCATCCCCCAGCCTGTACTGATACTGGGGGTTGCCCTGTCCCAGGTGCAGGACCTTGCATTTGGCTTTGTTGAACCTCACAAGGTTCACACAGGCCCACCTCTCCGGCCAGGTCCCTTTGGATGACATCTTGTCCTTCTGGCATGTCAACTGCACCACTCAGCTTGGTGTCATCTGCAAACTTGCTGAGGGTGCACTCAATCCCACTGTCTATGTCTCTGATGAAGATGTTAAACAGCACTGGTCCTAGCACAGACCCCTGAGGGATGCCATTTGTCACCAGTCTCCATTTGGACATTGAGCTGTTGACCACGACCCTCTGGATGCAACCATCCAACCAATTCCTTATCCACTGAACAGGCCACCCATCAAACCCGTATCTGCCCAATTTAGAGAGAAGGATGTTGTGGGGGATGGTGTCGAAGGCTTTACAGAGTCCAAATAGATGACATCCGTTGCTTTTCCCTTGTCCACTGGCTGTCTTGAATCACCTCCCTGTCTTCCATGTGCTTGAGCATAGCTTCTAGGAGGATCTGTTCCATGATCTTCCCAGGCACCAAGGTGAGGCTGACAGGTTGGTACTTCCCAGGGTCCTCCTTTCTTCCCTTTTTAAAAATGGGCACAACATTCCCCTTCTTGCAGTCCCCAGGGACTTGACCTGACTGCCATGACTTTTCAAATATCATGGAGAGTGTTTTTGCAAATACATCAGCCAATTCCTTCAATATATTATGTATGTGATTTGTAACAAATGACTTAACCAAGATACTTCTTATTTTATCCCTGACTCTGCAGCCATAGTGTCTGGGGTTTGGCTGGGATAGAATAAGTTATACCGTATAGAATAAGGGGTGGATACTGTCCTCGTTTCAGCTGGGATAGAGTTAATTTTCTTCCTAGTAGCTGACATAGTGCTGTGGTTTGGATATAGGATGAGAAGAATGTTGATAACACACTGATTTTTTAGTTGTTGCTAAGTACTGCTTATAATAGTCAAGGACATTTTAGCTTCCCATGCTCTGCCAGGTGCACAAGAAACTGGGAGGGGGCACAGACAGCATAGTTGATGCAAACTGACCAAAGGGCTATTCCATACCATATGATGTCATGCTCAGTATAGAAGCTGTGGGGAGTTGGCCAGGGGGCAGCAATCGCTGCTCAGGAACTGTCTGGGTATCGGTTGGCAGGTGGTGAGCAATTGCATTGTGCATCACTTGCTTTGTATATTATTTTTACTGTTATTATTATATTGTTATTATTACTACTACTATTTTACTTTAATTTCTTTCAATTATTAAACTGTTCTTACGTCAGCCGAGGAGTGTTTCTTGCTATTACTCTTCCGATTCTCTCCCCCATGCCACCAGGGCAGGGGGAGTGAGCGAGTGGCTATGCAGTGCTTAGTTGCTTGCTGGGGCTAAACCATGACACAGAGAAATAGTACATAATGGAATGCATACCTAATCTGGGTACTACTAAACCAAAACATTTACATCCAAAATTCCATTAATAGGATTGTTCCACCCCTGAAAAGAGTAGGCAGAAGCATATTAAAAACTACCTCTGAGAAGGAACAGTAAAAGTTGGAGAATCCATACTGAATTAATATTACTTCTTTCCATCCACCCCTTTCTTATCTTTAGTAACACATTTGCTATATTGATAAAAGAGCATAGATTTCTCACCTGTCTTTTCCCATATGATGTTGCTTTTTAGAGTTCAGCATCCAGTAATATTTACTTTAAGAGACTCTTGCAGCTTCTCAGGATGCTTGCTTGCTTCAGTAATCTGAAATCCATTCTAGAAATACATCTTCTGATATCCATGTTTCGTTTGAGGTACCATGGATACCTTTCTTTGTTTGGGTTAGTTTATAAAAATACCTTCAATAAAGAAATATATCTGTGTTCACCAGTTTCAACCAAGGTCACTGCCAACACCAGAAAAAATTAAAGAAAAATATTACTTGTGTTCTATTTTGTCAAAGGAAAAAATCAAGAACCTCTTTATAGAGCTGCAAATCCATCACAACTTTGGGGTTTTTGACAATGGGATGGCCTACATGGCACCAGGTGTCAAATGGGAGCCACCTTTCTCAAAGAGGAAAGAGGGTCTTTGCTCAGGAGCTTGCAGGGCTCATTGACAGGGCTTTAAACTAGATGTGAAGGGGCAGGGGGAACATATCAGGCTTGCCTGTGATAAGCTGTGGGATGGTACACAATGGTTAGACGGACGGGGTGCTACTATGAGCCCTCAACCTGTTGCCCAGAGGCATGATGGGGATGCTGCAGCACAGTCAAAGTCTGTTCCACTAAGAAGGCCACCTGATCAAGGGGAGCCTACTGAAGAAGCCTTCTTCCTCCAGCTCCAGGAGACTTTGTGCTTGTAGAGTATCATCCTACTGGGGGACTTCAACCACCCTGACATTTGCTGGAAAAGCAACATGGCGAGCTGTAGGCAATCCAGGAGACTCCTAGAATGCACTGAGGATAAATTCCTAAGGCAGGTGCTAGACACCCCTACCCAAGGGCATGCAATATTGGACCTGATGGTCACCAATGCAAATGAGCTCATCACTGATGTCAAGATTGGAGGCAGCCTGGGCTGCAGTGATCACGCATTGGTGGAGTTCACACTCCTGAGGGACATGGGAAAAGCCAGGAGTAGAGTCAGGACCCTGAATTGGAGAAAAGCAAACTTCCAGCTCTTCAAGGAGTTAGTCAGAAGGACCCCCTGGGAAATGGTCCTCAGGGACAGGGGAATGGAACAGAGCTGGCAGATCTTTTAAGGACACCTTCCACAGAGCGCAAGAGCTCTCAGTCCCCAGATGAAAGAAATCAAACAAGGAAGGGAAGAGACCAGCATGGCTGAGTCAAGACCTGCTGGTCAAACTAAAGAGCAAGAGGGAACTGCACAGGCAGTGGAAGCAGGGACAGGTGTCCTGGGAAGAGTGCAGGGAAGCTGTCCAGTTGTGTAGGGAGGGGGTCAGGAAGGCCAAAGCACAGCTGGAGCTGAATTTGGCAAGGGATGCAAAGAATAACAAGAAGGGCTTCTACAGGTATGTCAATCAGAAAAGGAAGGTTAACGAAAGCGTACCCACCCTGATGAACAAGAATGCTGACCTTGTATCAACAGACGAGGAGAAAGCCAAGGTACTCAACAACATTTTTGCCTCAGTCTTCACTGGCAACCTCTCTCCTCACCCCTCCTGAGTTGACAGATTGCAAGATGTGGACCAGGAAGGTAAAGCCCATCCCACTGTAAAGGAAGATCAGGTTCGAGACCACGTGAGGAACATGAATGTATATAATTCTATGGGACCAGATGAGATGCATCCCAGAGTCCTGAGGGAATTAGCTGATGTAGTTACCAAGCTACTCCATGATATTTGAAAAGTCATGGCAGTCAGGTCAAGTCCCTGGGGACTGCAAGAAGGGGAATGTTGTGCCCATTTTTAAAAAGGGAAGAAAGGAGGACCCTGGGAAGTACCAACCTGTCAGCCTCACCTTGGTGCCTGGGAAGATCATGGAACAGATCCTCCTAGAAGCTATGCTCAAGCACATGGAAGACAGGGAGGTGATTCAAGACAGCCAGTGGACAAGGGAAAAGCAACGGATGTCATCTATTTGGACTCTGTAAAGCCTTCGACACCATCCCCCACAACATCCTTCTCTCTAAATTGGGCAGATACGGGTTTGATGGGTGGCCTGTTCAGTGGATAAGGAATTGGTTGGATGGTTGCATCCAGAGGGTCGTGGTCAACAGCTCAATGTCCAAATGGAGACTGGTGACAAATGGCATCCCTCAGGGGTCTGTGCTAGGACCAGTGCTGTTTAACATCTTCATCAGAGACATAGACAGTGGGATTGAGTGCACCCTCAGCAAGTTTGCAGATGACACCAAGCTGAGTGGTGCAGTTGACATGCCAGAAGGACAAGATGTCATCCAAAGGGACCTGGCCGGAGAGGTGGGCCTGTGTGAACCTTGTGAGGTTCAACAAAGCCAAATGCAAGGTCCTGCACCTGGGACAGGGCAACCCCCAGTATCAGTACAGGCTGGGGGATGAAGGGGTTGAGAGCAGCCCTGCAGAGAAGGACTTGGGGGTACTGGTGGATGAAAAGCTGGACATGAGCCAACAATGTGCACTTGCAACCCAGAAGGCCAACCGTATCCTGGGCTGCATCAAAAGAAGCATGGCCAGCAGGTCAAGGGAGGTGATTCTGCCCCTCTACTCTGCTGTAGTGAGACCCCACCTGGAGTACTGCGTCCAGCTCTGGAGTCCTCAGCACAAGAAGGACATGGACGTGTTGGAGTGGGTCCAGAAGAGGGCCACAAAAATGATCAGAGGGCTGGAGCACCTCTCCGCGAGGACAGGCTGAGAGTTGGGGTTTGTTCAGCCTGGAGAAGAGAAGGCTGCGAGGAGACCTTATTGCAGCCTCTCAGTACTTAAAGGGGGCCTATAGGAAAGATGGGGACAATCTTTTTTGCAAGGCCTGTTGTGTCAGGACAAGGAATAATGGACTTAAAATAAAGAAGAATAGATTTAGACTAGATATAAGGAATAAGTTTTTTGTAATGAGGGTGGTGAAGCACTGGAACAGGTTGCCCAGAGAGGTAGTGGAGGCCCCATCCCTAGAAACATTCAAAGTCAGTTTGGATGGGGCTCTGAGCAACCTGATCTAGTTGGAGATGTCCCTGCTCACTGCAAGGGGTTTGGGCTAGATGACCTCTAAAGGTTCCTTCCAACCCAAAGCATTCTATGATTCTATCATTCAAAATTAAACTTTCTGATGTTCTTTTAGAGATGTAATCTAAACCTGTGGGATGGAATGAACTGAGAGAAGATCTTAGCCAGCACCACTGCACCTTCTGGACAGGATTTCTCGGAGGTGTTTTTTCCACAGTTGAAGTTTTTTTGTAAATCTCGGCTTGTAATATTTTGAAAACTCTATTTCATAGATTGTAAAGTACTTTTTTAATATACTATTAAATATACAGTAATCCAGTGGGTAGTAGCCCCTATCGTTTGCTGTCTTTTTATAGACACTGCACATATTGTATAAATTACACCATCTCCAACTTTCTAAATACTGATAGTTTTAGGGATCAATGCATTGCATCGAGTCAACAATTACTCCTATGGATTTCAGAGTTAATGGATAGCATAAATTAATGAGGCTCATTAAGGTATTTGTTGACAATGGATTACTGTCAGAGAACATAAGCCAAACCAAATTTTATGCGTTGTATATTACCACTGGGAAGTAAAAAAAAAAAAAAAAAACAAAACCAAAATTACCTTCTGAAAATACACATATTATACCTCCCTTGTGTTGGGAATAATCCAGAAAAGTACTGGAAAACTTGCGAAAGTGTAAGAAACTGTGAGCATGAGTACTTGACACTTTATTCTTCTAAAATAGGGCCTATTTTTTTTTCTTTCACAAAGAAAAATCAGTGGTTTACTGCTTGCATCCTTAGATGAGTAATTTCTGGATGACCTATTTGTGATCAGTATTAAAAAAAAAAAAGTAAAACAACCTGAAAACTTAATGGGTTGGGCTTATTTTTGAGTCAGCAAAACACGGGAAGCAAAAAGATTTGAAATATATATTATAACCTTGATCATTTACAGAAAGAGGTTGTCATCTTTCTTAGAATTTTGGATTAAGTTGCAGATTTTCTTGGCAACAGTTGCTAAATGAACACTGCATGACAAAATGGACTACCATAATTCATAGGAGATGAAAGCTTGGAAATTATTAATTTGCTTTCCTAACTTCTGCAATTTGATTTATAATTGTTCATTGTGTTAAAAGGGACAACCCAGTAGTTACAGCTCCATAATAAACATTTTTGTAAAAATAATGAGGGTTAGTTTGTAATATGTATTTCATGATTCTACAGAGCAGTAATGAGAACTAAGAATTCTATTTGATCCTTACATGACCCATTGTACCTTTCATGTGGTTATGAAGACACAATGGGTAGCTAAATAGTATCCTTTTTTTCATCCCATAAGATAGCCATGAGAAAGGATACAGACTGGATTTCCCACCCTGTGCACACTAACTGCAATACCGGAAACATCAGAATTTCCCTCTGTCATCAGCAAATTCTATCAACTTCTAAAGTAAAGTTAGAGGACTATGTCTGAAGTATGGCTCAAAAGGTCAGAGAACCTTCTCCAGTTACTGAAATGCACCCTCATGAAGTTTATAGATGATATAAAATTGTGGGGGCCAGTTGGTAGTTCGAGGGCAGGGCATCTTCCTAAGGTGAGCTAGACAAGCTGGAGGAATGGGACAACAGGAATCTGATGAAGTTCAATAGGAACAAACGCAAAGGCCTGCCGTGGGCAGGCAGAACCCCAGCCATCATCCAGGCTACACCTGCCTGGCTGGGAGCAGCTCTGCAGGGAAGTCCCTGGCGCCTAGTGGCAGCAAGCGGAGAGGAGCCTGCGGTGCCCTGGCAGCACTAAGGGCAGCAGCATCATGGGTGTCATGAACAGGGACATAGCCAGGAGACTGAGGGGGGAATTAGACCTCTCTGCTCAGCACTTGTTAGATCATATCTAGATACCACATCAACAAACTGGGGTGAGGTCAGTGAGGTCCCCAGGGCAGTTGGGGCTTGAGCACTTGCCCTCGGAGGAGAGGCCATGGGTGAAGGGGTTGGTCAGCCTGGGGCAGGGAAGGCTTTGGAGGCACTCACAGAAGCACCCTGCCTGCAGGGAGGGGCTGGAGAAGATGAAGCCAACCTCTTCACAGAGGTACATGGTGGGAGACACAACAGACAATAGAAGTAAATTGAAACAGAGGAGGTTTCTACTAAATATAAAGGGAAAAGAAAGGCAAAGCAAGGCCAGGCCTTGGAGGATTTTTGATTCTTTGAAATGTTACTGCTTAGAAAGTATATAAAGCATATATTTATAAAGAAAAGATACAAAGTATAGAAAGGATATAAAGAAATATAAACCACAGGCTTATAATGCTCCTAAGATTGGATGGGATTTTTCCTAATATCTCCGGATTTTGGCAAACAAGTTTTTGTGGTGTGATATAACACAAAACAGTTGCTTCTTAATATGACAAAGTACTGATAGCATATTCTATTGCTGAGCTTCAACATTTGTGAAGTTTTTCTCCTCGAACGTGCCATTAGGCAAGGTGGAAGTTATTTATATATTTATTTTCATTTGCCTGCCATGTTGTTACTCCTATGAATTTTCTGTCTCAGTCCTTCAGCAGGACATAGATTTGAAAATGTCGATCAGTCCAAATGTAAATGTTCAGAATATGACACCTTATTTAGAACTTTTCAAATTTGACAAAATACCAGCAGGAACCAGAAAGGCTCCTGATGTAGATATTTATGTAGAGCATGTTATGAAAGCTGCTTTATATGCCGCAAGATGACCCAACCAACTACCCAACCCAAGTTTAGAAACCTTAGAGCTTTCACTCCCAAGTTCCCTGGCAAGTATCTTCCAGAAAGGCCACATTACTGCAGGGGGGTTGGGCTAGATGATCTCTCAGGGTCCCTTCCAACCCAAGCATTCTATGATTCTATGATTCTATGATTCTATGATTAATTTTTCAGTTTGCCACTTTTAAAAAAGAACAAATGAACATTCACACTCTGATACCTCAGGAGTAAAAAGGATGGTACAGAGGACAGCATGATACAGTTGGGAAGGCTGACTCAAATGAACTATCATGATGTCAGGACTGACCTTGCAGAATATAATCACTTTGGAGACCTGCTTCCTTCTAGGCTTAGTTAGAATCCCAGACATTATAGGAAAGACATGAAATCGAAAGGGTCAGTCTGCAGAAACATATAATTGTGGGGTCACCTCCAGAGATCCGCCCTTTTACTGAGGTTTCATATACACTACATGGATGGCAAGGAAAGAAGATAAGCAGGAACTATGCTGAGATTTCAGCAAAACCCTTGTAGCCATGGGACATGCTGAGAGGTTGACAGTAATTCTGGCCCATGAAATTATACTAGGACTCATTTTTTTATCTATCCTGCTTTGCTTCAGCCCAAATGAAAGGTTCTTAGTGCACACATTGAATAGTATGAGGCATCTGATATGGATCAAGAATATCTGATGGAAAAGAGTGAAGTTTTCACATTAATAAGTGTGATTTGAATTTCTGTAATTTATATTCTCTTTTAATGCATAAATAGGTTTTGTTTGGGTCTGTTCCCCCCCCCCCCCCCCCCCAACATATTAAGGGTTAAATTTAATTGTAGCTTAATTTCTGGTGGATTTTTTAACTTAGAAAAGTTAGCAAACTAATCAAACATAATTGAAATTTCACAGAAAGAATTTTCCCAGATACTGCCTGTAAACAGTGCTGAAAAAAATTTAAAATGCCTATGTTTAAAATACAGTAGACCATATAGGAGAGATATTAGTAAATAATCAGATAAAGGTCCTTTTCAGTTATGGAAACTGGAACTTTTTATATAAGTGCCAGTGACTGAGACTCTTCTTCCTAGAACCAGGAGCCTGAAGCATTTCACTACTTATTTTTGAAGTTTAATTAGTGATGAATTTGATGTTTTCCTTTTCTTAATGGGATGATCTCTACCATCTTCCTATGCAGTCTCACTATGATAAAGACACGTTCACCTACACTAACTTAAGTAAAATCTCTCCCAGTTATCCTTTCCTCTCTCCTTCCCTGTTTGCTGAAATTTTTCTATGTTAGAAATTATATGAAATTAAGTTTTGATATTATAAATGCATTTGTTGTTGTTGTTCTTACAAGTAATTAACACATATGAAACATTTGTTTTTCCTGTGGCTATGGCTTTATGTTTTAGACATGATACCGGTTTATGAGTAGTCAGGTTCATTTTGTGCAATCCTAACTCTGCGATCATTTGTTGCCTTTAGGGAAACATTTTCAGTTTTCATGTTAGAAAGCAGCTACTTCTGTAGCTACTGATAGCCAGCTTCACATTTCCCACATTTCTCCTCTAGGGAGGTAAGCATCTGAATTGAAATCTGAACATGGCAGTCTATATTTACATGCATTTAGAAATCTGCCTCTTCTTGTAGTTATTTACTTAACAACAGCAATTTATTCTTATTTATAACCACCCTAAATAAATTTTAATTAAATAATTAATGAAATAATTTGCTAGCTCAACATGTATTTGTAGGATGAAGAATTTAACAGAAGAAATTAAAGTATTGCATTGGGTTTGCACAGCAAGCTTTTGGTAGTAGGGGGGTACAAAGGTGGCTTCTGTAAGAAGCTGCTAGAAACTTTCCCTGTGTCAGATAGAGCCAATGCCAGCCAGCTCCAAGACAGACCTGCTGCTGGCCAAGTCTGAGCCAATCAGCAAGAGTGATAACACATTTAAGAAGGAGGAAAAAAAAAAAAAAACAACCCACTGGCAAAAAAACTGCAGCTGGATTGAGGAGTGAGGAATGACTATGCAGACACCAAGGTCAGGGAAGAAGGAGGGGGAGGAGGTGCTCCAGGCAACGGAGCAGAGATGCCCCTGCAGCCCATGGTGAAGACCATGGTGAGGCAGGCTGTACCCCTGCAGCCCATGGAGGTCCACAATGGAGCAGATATCCACCTGCAGCCTGTGGAGGACCCCACGCCAGAGCAGGTGGATGTGCCCGAAGGAGGCTGTGACCCTGTGGGAAGCCCACACTGGAGCAGGCTCCTAGCAGGAGCTGTGGACCTGTGGAGAGAGAGGAGCCCATGCTGGAGCAGGTTTTCTAGCAGGACTTGTGACCCCATGGGGGACCCATGCTGGAACAGTCTGCTCCTGAAGGACTGCACCCCATGGAAGGGACCCATGCTGGAGCAGTTCATGAAGAACTGTAGCCCGTGGGAAGGACACATGTTGGAGAAGTTCATGGAGGACTGTCTCCTGTGGGTGGAACCCCATACTGGAGCAGGGGAAGAGTGTGAGGAGTCGTTTCCTGAGTAGGAAGGAGCGGCAGAGACGAGGAGTGATGAACTAAATGCAACCCCCTTTCCGCGTCCCCCTGTGCCACTCAAGGGGAGGAGGTAGGGAAAAATCGGGAGTGAAGTTGAACACAGGAAGAAGGAAGGGGTGGGGGGAAGGTATTTTAAGATTTGGTTTTATTTTTTATTACCCTACTCAATTTTGATTGGCAATTAATTAAACTGATTTTCCCCAAGTTGAGTCTGTTTTACCCATGATGGTAATTGCAGAGTGATCTCCCTGTCCTTATCTTGACCCACGAGCTTTTTCAGTATATTTTCTCTCCCCTGTCCAGTTGAGAAAGGGAGTGATAGAATGACTTTGGTGGACGCTCGACATGCAGCCAGGGTCAACCCACCACAGTATTCTGTATCAAGTGATTGTTTATAGGTACTTTCCTTCCTTAGTATGCAAAACCCAAATAAATCCCAAACATGTACCTGGTACATGAGTCTGCAGGTGACAAATGTTAGAATAAGGAGTATATATAGTGTGGAAATGATCACATAATTGGGTTTAGGTGTGGCTATCTTTTGTGACAGCTTAGAATTAATATGCACTTCTGATTAGCTTTGAAAGGACTCGTATTATTCTGAACTCTGAAAGCACTGCAGCAAATAATGAAACTGATACTAAGCGTTACTAACTGAGGATATTTGCACTGTGCCTAAAAAGAAATATGCCTGCAATTTCACTATTGTGTCCCTGTAGGGGACATATTGCTTCTCACTTTTTAGAAAAGAAAAGAACTGATTATGGATTTACTGTTTGTTTAGAAAGCTGAGACCTGCCTCACATTTGTGTGTCTTATGAAATTATGAGGAACCTCATGCAGCCAAAGCAGAGGCTTGTTACACCCATAAAGCAGAAGCAGCCTAAGCAAGATATAATTAATACTTGCTTGTCTTGTACCTAGACACAAGGACACTAAAATAGTATAACTGGTGACAGTGTGTAAGCATTTTGTAGCATTGTAACACCAGTAATGGCATAAACAGACAAGGTTTTTTTAACACACCTAAGCATAAATGCATATATGATATGTAACCACAAATGTGTGCAAATGAAATTGTGGTAGAGTTGCACAAACATGGTGCAGAAAATCAAATATAACTAGTAAACAAGACATGTAGAGAAAAGCAGGTAAAATGTCTGGTGGAACCATAATAACCCAGATGACACCATGTTGGGTGGGAACGTTGATCTGCTTGAGGATAGAAAGGCTCTACAGAGGGATCAGAACAGGCTGGATTGATGGGTTGAGGCCGATTGTATGAGGTTCAAGAAGGCTAAGTGCTGCTGGGTCTTGCACTTGCATCACAACAACCCCATGCAATGCTACAGGCTTGGGGAAGAGTGGTTGGAAATCTTGCTGGAGGAAAAGGACCTGGGAGTGTTGGTCAGCGGCCAGCTGAATATGAGCCAGCAGTGTGCTCAGGTGGCCAAGAAGCCCAGTAGCATCCTGGCTTGTATCAGAAATAGTGTGGCTAGCAGGATAAGGGAAGTGATTGTCCCCCGAATTCAGCACTGGTGAGGCTGCACCTCAAATACAGGTTCGGTTTTGGGCCCCTTGCTACAAAAAAGACCTTGAAGTGCTGGAGCGTGTCCAAAGAAAGGCAATGAAGCTGGTGAAGGGTCTAGAGTGCAAGTCCTATGAGAGGCAGCTGAGGGAACTGGGGTTGTTTAGCCTGGAGAAGAGGAGGCTGAGGGGTGACCTTATCGCTCTCTGGAGGTTGTAGTGAGGTGGGTGTTGGTCTCTTTTCCCAAGTTAGAAGTGATAGGATGAGAGGAAATGGACTCAAGTTGAACCAGGGGAGGTTTAGATTGGATATTAGGAAAAATTTCTTCATGGAAAGGGTTGTCAAGCATTGGAACAGGCTGCCCAGGGAAGTAGCTGAGTCTACCCCTGGAGGTATTTAAAAGATGTGTAGTGTGGCGCTTAGGGACATGGTTTAGGGGTAGACTTGGCAGTGTTAGGTTGACAGTTGGACTTGATGATTTTAAAGGTCTTTTCCAACCAAAATGATTCTATGATTCTAGGGAAGAATGAAGCAAGATGCCCAGTAAAATCAGAACAAGCTTTGGTCCTAAAAATAAGATGAACTTTGTCAGAAACAGATGAGTTCACCCTCTTTTTTCTCTGTGGGTGTGTCTCTTTTTCTTTTTTTTTTCTCTTCTGCATATTCATGCATAAACTTCCTGTGTTTCAAGAAAGCGTGAGAGTACTCAACTTAGCATTCTTTTTAATCCTAGGTAATAGATATGTTTCATCTGAAAAAGGATGGACAGTTGAAGACACTTTTGATAGCATGTAATTTGCCTCTGATTTCTTAAAGTTGGTTCTCAGATATGAATCTACAAAAACAAATATCATTTTTGTGCCTTTGGGTTCACTCCCCAGATCCTCTTCTTTGCTGTGAAATGTGAGATTAGAGCACAGACCATTAGTGTCCTTGTGAATCCACCTAACGCTGTGTGGAAGCTTGATAATTAAAGCTTTTTTCTTGCTTGATTGCTGAACAATGGATAAGGGAAAAGTGCAGGTCCTGTTGTAAGATTAGTGTACAGTGCAGAACACCTCTGCAAGAAAATTAATGAACTTGAACTACCACAGGGAACAAAGCCCTTTGAATTATATCCATGGACTGAAGAGGGAAGGGGAAGAAAAAAGACTGACTGATGTAATATCGCAAGTGTAGTTACTGCCTCATTCACAATGCATGAAAAGTATAGTGGTAAGGTTACAAGGTGACCCTGGTATGGCATGGCAGTCTATGCACCTAAAACATGGTATAATATCTGAAAGGAGTTATTAGTTCTGTTTTAAGCTAAGATTACAGATTTGTTTAAAACACACAAAGTACTCAGATTATGGCATAGGGACTCCGTTTATTCTTCCAACTGGCAATTTTTCATGCCATGACACTAGTCAATGGAAAGATCCATCTATATGAAGCTTTATTGAACAAATTGTACAAAATAGATAAATGAAGGAAAATACTGGGAAAACTTCTTGCTAATTTGCATCCTGCTCCTCATGAGTTCAGAATATAATACTTTCTTCATGTTCTTCATATGACTGCACTTTATTTTTCTGTACAGTGTTTTGTTTTCTGGGTTTTTTTTAGTGAAGCTGGGACTGGAACAGCTGAAAGGAGCTGGAGGAGAGAAGGCAGAAAGCAATTCTACTACTGTGAATGCTACTGAAAGATTTCTATTAATATGCCTTAAAGTACTACAAACTATCAAAAATGTTCTAAATATCTAATGTGTGATGCTAGATGGATCTGAAGATGAATGAAGTATTTGTATAGTGTATTAATTGGATTGGAAGTAAGATAGTGATGAAAAGACAACTCTTTGATGCTTTCCAGTTGCTTTCAGAATTCTAGTCTCTAGAGAAAAGAAAATTAGATTTATTTTGCAGATGAAACAGTCTATTCAGAATACACATTAATCTCATGTTTATTAGTAGACTGCATTTCAGAGATATGAATACAGTAGGAACTTTGTTTTGATTTTGTCCATTGAAGAAAGAAAGGGAAATACTAAGTTCTCCTTAGTTTCCCAGTTTTTTTTTTGTTTGGGTGGGTTTTTTTCTTTCTTTTTTTTTTTTTTTTTAATATCCTATTCGGCAAATATGGAATTTCTCAAAATCAGCAGAAGAGTTTTTACAGTAGCTGGGTTTTGTAGTACAGCACTTCTCAGTCCAGCAGCTGGTCAAGTAACAACACACGTCTCATAAAAAAGGCTTCATATTATCATAAAGAATATTTGTCACAATAAGTGTGTGATTACGTACTTAGAGATGTAAGACTTAGTAACATTAGATTTCATGAGGGCTTCAAATTATGAATAAAAGTAATTAATATGATTGGTTTATATACATAAAATTATTCTTTGAATTTTTTTCTGTTTATTTTAATAATAAAACTAGGCATAAAAGAACAACTCCCTTAGATATTTTATAGTGTGTGCTAACACTTTTATACCTTCTTATTTCTGGAAACTCTAACCCAGCACTATATAATGGTAATATTTATAGTCTTGTCTTCCATTTCTTCTTTCTTATGCCTGGAGAAGAAATAAGAAAAGGATCTTCCTTCCTTCTTTCATAGATGATTATCAATACAAGAGAACAAAAATGTACTCTTCCTTTTCAATAATTAATATCTAGAACTATTAAAATTTTAGGCAACATATAATGTTTTCAGAGGTTGCTTCTTTTCCAGGTATCAGTTTCAACACATACATCTCTCTCAGCATTTGGAGCTAACTCATTTCATACAGATCACTCTCTCTCAAAACAAGAAAATGCTACTTTTAACACAGTAAAGCCATCTAACATGATTTTATAAACACAGTGTGTAGTTTGCAATACACATGGGTCAACACTAACCCTACTCATTTGTGTTCTCTCATAGAACGCTTTTGCTGTCTTTTTTTAATCTTTGTATGTCACACAATGGAAACCCCCCCCATGTATCATTTTATTTTATTTTCTTCATATTTCTTTAAGTTTGTAGATTTCTGGTATATTCTGAAATATCTCAAATATAAGAAGATATAAGCAAGTCTGACACAAAAAGAAAAGTCAATAGCAATGAGGCTTTAAGCTTCCATAATTAGCCTGCCCCATGGAAATTAATCTGACAGAGATAATAAATATAGAAGGCAATATCTGCTCCCTTTTTTCAATTACTTCAGCCAAACAGTAAAGGTTTTTATTGTGGAGAAATAATTTTATACTGTTCCATTCGGACTAATCCCGAAGTCAATGCAAGTGTTGCCTGCAAAGAGCTACATTCCTCACGATAGAAAGTGCATCAAACTTGAACAAAAAAGAACTGGTGGTGCTTGCACAAACCTCCCAAAGTAATCATGCCTGCTTTCTATAACCTTTCCAAGTCCCACAGCATTATTGCCCCTATTAGTGCATCCACATTATGAGCCTTCACCAGCTTGTAGTAACACTAAATAAATCAGCAAAGTTCTTAACATATGAATGCAACTGCATGACAGTTTACATCTGTTCATGAAACTGTGTCACGCATAGTGAAAAGCAGCCATGCTGATTAAACAGCATTTTTTTAGTATATGTTATTGGCTTCTTCCAGAACAGTACCTGAGTATCACTGCAGACACAAAGCCTCACCATGTAGAATCACCTTCTGGACTGAAGGGAAAACAGTGTGTCTCAGTGGCAGGAAAATCTACAGAGGGAACTGATTTGAAGCAGGGAATATATAGCCTAAAGATGGAGTAGAGAAAGGAATGGCTATGAGTTATGGCTCTGTTTGACAAATGCTGCTTCAGCAAGTAGCTGCATGATATAGCTGGAAACTTCATTATCTTTATTGTGGAAACTCTCTGTGCTCCTGAGGGGGACGAAGGAGATCTGATAGCCATTACTTTCACAGTTACTTTGAAGCTGCTCAGAAAAAGATTGCTCACTCAATTGTAAGACACCCTCTGTTTTTCTAATGTCTTCATTAATTCATTATCTAACATTTAATTTTCCTGGGGCTGGATTCTGCCAGCTCATTTGGAACTGTGATATCCTCCAGGCACAGTTGCATTGATTATGTTGGTAAAGGTGGCAGAATCTCACCTGTGTTAAGAGCATTAAGCTAATAGTGCAGTGAGCTGCAGGATTATGAATATCAGGGTTAAATTTATGAAGGCCAGTCCACAGTCCAGACTTTCAAAGTTTTCTCACCCAGAATGAATAAGATCACTTCAGATTACATGGTTTAGGGAATCAAGCCTTTTGGCCCTCCTTCTGATAATAATAACCTTTACACAGAACTTTATTGGCCAGAACATCAAATTGGGTGGATCTCTCCACTTTTCAGCAGTATGAACAGTGTCAGGGAACAGACAGAATTCTTCTATCTGAAAATTAAATGGACATATATTGAGGGAAAGACAGCAAGGGATTACTGAACGTTTTTATCTAACATCTGGCTAAACTGTAAACAGGGAAGAGCTAATCCATGAAATTCTTCTCTCCAAAGATGAGGCTGTCAACTGAATTTCAGTTTAAAATTATATTAATAGATTTGAATGTGGAGAAACTTTGTACAAGCTCTTGCAATTTTACAGAACCTACACAGTACTTTTAAGAAGCATCTACAATCAGAAATCCTTATATTCTTAATCAGTTTGGCATACCATACAGTGAGTACATAAAAAAACCCAAAGCAGTCTAATATTGCAATGTGATAAATATAAAAATTATTTTGAAAAAATGTAACTGTGAAATCATAGGATCATAGGATAATTCAGACTGAGAGACCACAGGAGCTCTGTAGTCCAACCTCCTGTCCCAAACATATCAGCTCTAGGATCAGACCAAGTTGCTCAGGTCTTGAAAACTTCCAAGGATGGAGATGGCATGATTGCTACTGTGCTTGATTGTCCCCACAGACAAAAAGAGTTTTCAATTTATGTTGATTTTCTCTTGCACTCTTATCATGGACCACCATCCTGCCTCTGCAGAAGTAGTGAGAGAAAATGTATACTGGGAAGGCAAAGATGATTTAGAAGATCCCAGGAGGGAGCAAGCCTCTATCTTTGCAAGCTTTTCAAGACAATGCAAAGAGGAAGATCTGGGCAGAACAGTGAATGTATGATGGCTCCTCCACGAGAGGGAGAGAAAGGTCCTTGTGGTTGCTCATGCACAGACACTGCCTGTGATCTGACCATGAGAAAGGCAAAAGGGTTGAGCAGTACATTATTAATGACAGCTCGACAGTAGTTATGCTTTCCTGGCATAGAGTGAAAACACTTCTGCTCCTTTCTGGGAAATTAACTCACTCTATTTCTCACATTTCATCTCTTTTTAATAACCCATCAGCAGTCTACTGAAAAGGCAAGTATTGTCAGGAAACACCTTCCTCATTAACATGTTCTGCAGGAATGCCTCTGTGCCTTTAATGTGTAAGGCTTTAACTAATGCATGCTTTGTGTCTCTAGTAGCAGCTGAGGCATGAATGTCGTATGGATTAACCCTATGTTCCACAGCAGAAAATCTTGCCAGATTTTTCTCAGGATGCTCAGTTCAGTTCAC